>NC_087255.1:12947200-13214700 GCF_037042905.1 Lytechinus pictus
CGGGTTGTTTGCATGCAGTTCAAACAAGTTGAACAATTTCTCATTTTTTATTGTGACATTTCACCACCCGTTAACCCACCTTTCCTGCCAATTCATTCAGAAGTTGTCACGAAATATGGCGATTTTGATCCCAATCTTTTGACAAGTTTCAGGCTTGTTGGAGAGTAAGCAATTAACATTCCGAGAGAGTGAAATCCGACCGCTGTACGGAGCAGTAAGAGACGGCGTTAAGTGTACCCCAGACACGGCTCATAAAACGGTAATGGGGTAAAGAGTGGTATAAGATAACGCGATCCGCCGACTTGAAGTTTAACAGGAGTTTGTAAATGACAAGATGACGTGTCGTTTGTTGGGAACGTCAAGATGAAGGTCAAAGGTTAACATTTGCCAATTGGAGAAAGGTGAATGACCTTTTGACAACAGTTCAAGTCTATTGGATTTTTATTGGTGTCTGTAAATCATTCTATACACGTCCTTTAAGACCGTCAATTTCAGTTCATATTTTAGTTAAAACAAATGTTTTGAAAAAAAAGTTTTAAAAGTGCATTGTTTGATTTACCAATTTCACTACAAACCCAAATAGAATAACTCGGTCAGTGTAGCTTTGATTTTAACCGCCTGATAAAATTGGAGAGGATTTATTAATGTGTAGGCCTTCAATATAGGGAGACAATTATTATACCCCCCCTCTCGCTATGAAGTGCTCATTCTCTTTCGTAATTATCAAATCAAAACGAATATTGGACTTTGTATAGGCCTATATGAATATATTATGATAGGCACATACCAGTAAATATAATGGTCATTTGACATTTAAAAGACGTTTACTCAATCTTTTAAAAAATAGAAAGAAAAAGAGAAGAGACGGCGAAAGTGAAAAAGAGAGACGGAAAGAAGGAGAGAGAACTAGAAAGAAGTAAAGAGAGATAAAGATAGAAGAAGAAGAAGAAGAGAAGAAGATGAAGAAGAAGAAGACGAAGAAGAAGAAGAGGAAGAAGAAGAAGAAGAGAGGGGGAGAGAGGGAGATATTGAGAGAAAGGGGAGAGTGAGGGAGAGAGTGTGAGAGATTGGGAGAGAGAGAAGGAGGGGGAGGGAGAGGAGAGGAAAGAGGAAGGAAGATATCAGTTTGACATGCGCTCATCGCATTTCCCTTCATCCCACGACCCGAGAACGGACAGCTTCTACTAGCCTCCGTTCGATCAGACTCTTGGCAATATAGTAGATCTACTGAAACTCTGCTATCTTGCCTGATTTCAACAATAAAACAGTAGATGAAGTGAAAAAAAAGAAATGGATAAATGAAGCACATGAGGAGGGAATAAAGAACTTCCAAAAAATCCTGAGAAAAAAAGAAAATATAGGCCCATTAATGAGAAAAAGTCCGGATGAAAAACAACAAGATGTCTGAGAAGTCATTAGACTAGGCAGACAGGGGCTTCATCCCTGGGATCGGTTCATCAGACGGGTAATGCCTGACATTTCACTCTACTATAGCTAACCCTTGTAACATTTAAGATCGTGTTTAGAGATAAAATCATCAACGTGGCATGCATGACTGAGAGCCAAGTTCGAGTTCGTGACGACATCCATGTAGACCTGTGGTGTGTGTGATGAATATAACGGGGACTTTTGGATGCCATCTAGCCCCCTTCGAAAAAAAGGGGTGTGCGATACTAAATTTTGTTATATTCTTATTTTTTTTTATTTCGAGTGCGATTATAACGGGACATTAGCAGATTAGGGTGCCTTCCCTTCGCCCTTCGCGAAAGGGGCTGTGCATTCTTATTTTCGTAATATCGAGTGGTTATGAAAGCGCCATTTTAGACTCCCAACCGTCACCCCCTGGGTAGGTTCCTCATGCAAGCCCCCCCCCCCTCAAAAAAAGGGGGCGGAGGAAAAAGAAGGAGAAAAGGAAAACTCGAACAAAAGATGAGGAAAGGAAATGTGATGATATTTTTCTAATTCTATGTCAAAATATATATCAAAATTTGATTTTCCTTTTAAATGGCTCAAATGGCTCGATTGCTTCGCTCACTTGGGACTTTTAAGAAATGTTGCCACGCGCGCCATGTTTTTCTCCCTAAATTTTTTTTGGGCTCATTTCGCCACTGGGGCTCTAACAGTCTGCTTTCTTTACCAAACATTAGCTACCATTGCAACCAAAAAGGGAAAAAATGATATAATTGCATTTTGATTATATCTCTAGAGATGATGGTCCAAACCAAGAGGTCATTTCAGGGGCCGTGGAACGGTTTTCAAGGGGGGGGGGGGCTGACCATGAAAAAAATCACAATCTATGGCCATTTTTACGTTTTTGTACACGGTTTTCCGCGCCCCCTGCATTTGGTATATTTTCTACTGAACCTGTGCTGGCCTATTCTGGATTGAAAATCCCTGTCACACACAAATTTCAATGACAGAAAGTTGATTTCGAAGAGCTCCTCTCTTAACGAAGCTCTTTCTTTGCCCTTCATCCCAAATGAATCTACAAAGAAAAAATTAACGTATGAAATGTTTTCTCATAAATGATAAAAATTTATCTTCTGACACCTCCCGTTATGGTGCTATGATGCCTACTGTATACATAGTATATATTTATATTCCCATTTGCATGTTTTCGTAATTTAGATGCTTCAATAATAGCAGTGCACAGCAACACCACTACAGAGGAAATGTTTGTTGTCCCTTTATCTTCAATTTTTAAAACCCTTTTTGAGAGTCTTATACCCCAATAAAAATAAAATATTCATATTTAGAAAACCGTTTTAGTGACCATAGTGACGTTCATTGGAAAGTACAAGCAATGTGGCATTGACCCGATTTTCTTAGGCAAGCTGGGTAGATAAAAATAAGAAAGAAGATAGCACTAACTGTCCTCGCTTTGAAAGATAAAATGAAGAAAAAGAAGAGTGCACTTACAATCTTTCATCGCCAGACAAACAAACAGACTAGGTCTATTTTTAGTCGGTCTCGGTCCTAAATTAGACCGGTATTTCGAACAAGGTATATCTGCGAAGGACGTGGCATGTCGTCTATCCGGGCCTGCATGCGATGCGATTTTGGAGAGGACGCAGAGGAACGCATCGTGTAACTGTTGCATCAAGGTTATTCCAAAACTTAAGCCATGGAATTAAGATCGCTTGCCCCAAGTTTCCTGAATTGATGCAAATAATCGCGGTAAATCGAATTGTTTCCGCCACTTTTTGGAAATGCTCTAGATTCGGCAGGCTGCGATTTCTGTTCTGACATATCTCGGGTTTTATCAATGGCAACCACGTTGCGAAATATATGTGATGATGAAAAAACTGGCTGCATTTGAAATGTCTGATAAACATGATGAACAGTGAATAAACATATCGATAAAGTGTGATATGTCGGGAAAGTTACTGGAACTAAGGAATAATACCTCCTCATTGTTCAGTTGTTGTTGTTGTTAAAGGGGAAGTGCACCCTGAAGAAAGTTTTGCAGAAAAAATAATAAAACAAATATTGGTGAAAGTTTGAGGAAAATCCGTCAAAGATTGAGAAAATTATCAGAATTTTAAGTTTTCGATTTGTGACGTCATAAACGAGCAGCTGCCCCATAAGTTATGTTACATAAAATGCATACATTTCAATTTTTAATGGTTCGTGATGACTTATTTTCGTTTTCTTTTTATAGGAACGGGCGTGAAATGATTTGTCTCTAGATATACTATATACTGAAGGTGCAGTAAAAACAATTTTCAATTTTCTGAGAAAATGACATTTCATATATTTTTTTACCATACGTTATGTAGGAAAGCTGATCGCATGTGACGTCACAAATCGAATAATTAAAATTCTAATAACTTTTTTATTCTTTGATGGATTAAAAAAATGTGATTCACACAGTTGAAATGCTCATATTTATTAGTGTAAAGTTGATTTCACTCGGCATTATTTTTTAAATTATTGTTTATGCTTGTTTTACAATAAACTTTTTGTCTGGGTAAACTTCCCCTCTAACTTGTTGGTTTGTTTTTGCTCAAGAAGCAATGAAGAATCGCCATATATTGATAGGGAAGAGCAGGGGCGACACCAAGGTATTTTGAAGGGGGGGGGGGGTGTCACGACGAACTAAAGGGGACGTCTCCCCCCTAAACATAGGGGCATTGTAAAAAAAATGACCGAGTCTCCTTGATGTGCACGTACCGGTATTTATTTTTCAATTCTTTCTTCGTCTAGTATACATTTCACCCATATTTTTTCTCTCTCTTTTCCAAGAGAGAAAAATATCATACAATAAGTTCATGCCAAATAAAACTGACGTTAAATTTTGCTTAAAAGGGATCCTTCCGTTTGACGATAAATGCCTTATTGAATAAAGCTCTACCAAACGACTTACAGGTACTTTTAGAATGAAAAATTGCAATCTGAAGATACTACCCCTCTAACAACAGTACTTTGACGGCGTTTTCTTTAGAAAATCGATATGAGTCGAATTAAATTGTTTAATTTGAAGGGATGTTTTGTCCGTCGTCCCGCCCCCCAAGAAACCCGTTTAGTGTACCTGAAAATAACCCCACCCCCTATCTATATTTGATACACCCTCCACATGTTTTATATGTTGCAATCGTAGCTTGAAATTCATAGTTTTATATGATTTCAATAAAGCAAAGTACCAAATGTTACACAATGTTAAGACCGTAAATTGAAAGACATCAAGGGCTATTAAATTTCAATTATATTAATTTTGAGGAAGTTGTAATGACAGTGTTTTTATTCTGACAATTACTTTGGCTTCTCCTTTTGTTGTTAAATCCACAAGAAAATGAGCCATTTTCTCTTGTAAAGCTCATGGCCAATATGCAAAAATTAATAATGCGAAAATACTTTAAATGTTGAAAAATAGATAGACGCAAGCGAGCGAAGCGACTGGTCTGCATATCGAAGGCATTTGCGCTTCTTAATTGCTATACGAATGTACATTATGGAAATAGTTGAACACCTTTCAAAATCCATATCAATGTCGAGAAAGCCAGCCGCGTCCGCGGGCTCGGCAAGCTCGGCAATCATCGTCAGCTCTCTGGGTCCGCTAACATGCGTCATCTGACAGGGGGTCACAGAAGCCCCCCTATCAAAATATCAAGGTGATCGTCTTGCTTTATAGGACCCGAGGGCTGATGTTAGTTGTGATCGAGATCAAGAGATGAGATAGTATAGTCCCAGGTAAAGACATATAAGCTTCGTCATCCTCTAATGGTACGGTAAACTGCCGATACGTCTATTGCCAACTCGTCCACTTATCACATGGTCTACCTTCTTTTAGTCTAATGCCATTCCATCCATCAACATTTCATCTAAAAACCATTTGGTCCAATCATCACTACGTCTAATCACCAGTTCGTCTATAACCATTTCGTCTAATAACCAGTTGGCCTCATACCCACTTTCTTTTCATTCATTTCGCCCAACTTACACTTATCCAATTAGACCAAATGGTTTATGGACGAAATGGCTATTGGACCACCTGGTTATTCGAGGAAATGGTGAGTGGACGAAATGGCAATTAGACCATGTGGATAGTGGACGAATTGATGATAGACCCAACGATAGTAGACGAGTTGGTAATTAGACGAATTGGCATTAGACCAACTGGAAATACACCTATGGTAAAGCCACACAAACGAAACCGACTCCAAACCGGCCGATTGGAAATAACGTAAGAGATTTGGTTAGTTTCATTGGTGGGACGAAAGCATCAGAGCTGTGTGAAGTAACGAAGGAGCATCCAGTTTAATATCACAACTCCTTGACATCTTGCAGATATTGGAGTTTAAATAAATAAATAAAATACACGTTTCTCAACTCAGACAATTTATTGTAAGCATC
Organism: Lytechinus pictus; assembly: GCF_037042905.1. NCBI lineage: Eukaryota > Metazoa > Echinodermata > Echinoidea > Temnopleuroida > Toxopneustidae > Lytechinus > Lytechinus pictus. Next base: position 12,953,054 of record NC_087255.1, read on the forward strand.
GTGATTCCTGAGCATTTTCTTCGTTGATATTTTCATTTATTTATTATTTACTTGTTAAATCCTTTCCGTGAAATACAAAAAAGAAGCGACGCGGAAATTCCACGCACAAATGCACTAAAAGTACATGTATATACAACCACTCCGTCCCCCCAAAATATAAAAACAAAACATTCAAAAAAGGGGGAGAAAAGGGAAAGAAAAGAATTGATGCAGTTTGTAGTTGTTGAGGAACTACACATTGGACATGACCTGTCTCCTCACTGAAAACGATTAAATTAATACGTAAATAAAATGTGAAATGTGGAACGACTATGACGACGATGCTGAAAAAATATTTAAAAAAACTAAAAAGCTCTAAGGATAATTGCCATGATCGTGTTGTAAATGAATATAAAATAAATGAAGATGATTTAAATCAATTAAAAATATAACAAACAACCAAATAATAATTCAATATAGATGGATGGTGATGATGATAGAGATGATAAAGTATCAATAATCAGAAAGCGGTCACGTCCAAGAAGTCCAGAGTAGATAAAAAATAGAAGAACAGCTGTAAGGGTCTTGTAAGCTGGGGGTATGGAGGGAACTAGGCCTAGATAACGTTTAAATTGTCTGGAATTTATAACAGGACATCCTATAAAACAAGACAAGCCATCAGCCATGTCTACGAAGAAAAAAAAAAGTTTTCTGATGTCAGGATTTATTGATCAAGGTTTGTGGAAGTAATTCAGGACGTTATCGAGAATTCAAACAACTTTCTGATCTTTACAGCACTCCGGAGAATTCCAGTATCAGAGGGTTTGGGTATAGATCTTGTGGCTGAAAGCGGATAACTGAACCGAATGTTCAGACCTTTTACAGATTTCCTGACTCGGATCAAGTCTTATCTCCACTATACATTCCCAACACTCAAATGTCTGGTACCAGAACGTTTCCATGGTTACCCAGTAGTTGTCTGATATTAATATTCACGATGTTAATTGGGAATAAGTGCAGGCTCTAATGAATACTATGGTAAAACAGAATCTATTTTTACGTTTATGAATTTAAAAGACCATAAAACACCGACTATTATCATGTTATTTCATGTCCATGTACACCATTAATGAATGGATTAATCAATTTCATTTTTTTATTCCTCAAACACAAGTGAATGTAATTATCATGATTATGGAATGGCTAATACATATACTTTTTTTATTCTTCTGGTAACGCATTTACTTTGATACCTATAATCAAAATACTCATTTATCTATTTAAATCTATATTTTCTATACAATTCATGGTTTCGAAGGCAAGCCGAATTCTCCTATTATTGTAGGATAATATAACAAATAAAATATACACGAATTTCTAGATAAATTATCAGCCAATGGAGGCACTTAACATAATTTCTATAACATGCACTTTATTCTAATTGTTATATAGAAATTAAATCAAATGTCTCCATGATAAGGTTACTTTACTGTATACATTTGAATGAATATTGTTTTGAATGTACGTAACAATTCCATGTTTTTTTACTATATAGACAAAACCCTCCAAAATATGCACATGTCTATAATATTTTAAAAATTTATTTGCTTTTTGCATGACTTTTTTTTGTCGAGATTGTGGCTAGAAAGATGTGAATCTTTTGAGATCAAAATCTTTGGTTCTTACGTCTGAAATCACGATCAGAACATAGGCAGCGGTTTATATCACGTTCCAACGGGAATTATGTCCAGATTATCTCAATTTTCACTTATCAATATTTCGCGCGTTTTTGCTTTCTTTCCTTACGCGCGTGAGTTCTCGGATTTCACCGGATTGGTTCGAGGAGGTCATTGGGATAATCCGTTAATCCGGAAACCGGTGTGTATTCGCTTTATTGGTCGGAACGTGGAACTTAGTAGTGTTTTGACTCTAATCTATGAATTTGATATGGAGTCTTGTTATCTACTTCACTTGAAGTGTGCTAAATGTTGGCTATCAAGTTTGGAAAAAAAAACCAACTATACAAGAAGCGGGAGGGCGGGTGGATAGAATAGTTCATTTCAGTTTAGATCAATGTTCAATTCCATGCATGCATTAATGTTCAATACAATGCTGAGAAAGAGGATTGACAACAAATCACAACATTATTTCAATTCAGTCTAAAACATCGAATAATTCAATTCTGTGAAGTTAGTGATTTATTTCCATTATCCCCATTTACACACAATAATTAATGAAAAAAAAAACCTGTTAAGGACTCTGTTCGATGACGCAAAAGTTTGCCCAGTGATAGAGTTTCATTAGTGGTTTAATGATTGAATATTGCAGTGCAATTGTGAATTTTTTACGTAGCAAATTTCTTTCGCAAAGAAACTATAGTGATAAAAGCTCCAACGAAAGAACGTTTGACAACAGAAATAAAGAAATAAAAAAATACGTGACAGCAGTGGAAGAGCCGTGGTGTAGTGGTTCTGACTCTCGCCTTGTAAACAGGGGGTCGTGTGTTCGAATCCCACCGCGGCCTTTGGCAAGACGTTAATCCACACTCCGCCACGCATTCTCAACCCAGGTGCTAAATACCGCTACCGTACGATGCGAAAGTAATCGGAGCTTGTCCAGTAATGTGCGCGCCTCATGGCGACTGCGTACAGGCTGTGATACTCCCCAGGGAGTTGGGGTTGTCCATGCATTGTTTGCGGGAATGACTGATTGAATCCAGTGGCAGGGGTAAGCGCTTAAGGCCCGGTCACATATAGGCGACGCACGAGGGGCGCATGGCCCACGTGTTGAATTTTGGCAGTTTTGGTCAATGCGTTGTTACTCGCTAGATCTGCGCCATTGTTCGTTAAGCGTTCGACGAGCGCGTTTTACCAACGTTATGTATTCGACGCTGTTCGCTTGTGCGTCGTGATTTTTTGAGCATGCTCAAAAATATGCGCAGAGCTCGACGCATGACTCTATACGCCATGAAGTCGCCGAACATTCGCAAAGCGCGCTAGACCAACGCTAGACGTACGCTGAGCCTACGTTGAGTATCCGTCGCAAGTTCGGCGGCTGATTTCGAACGAACGACTGGCGCACACATAACGTGCTTTCCAACGAACACGCAACGAATATGAACGAGCTGAACGAGTGCTGAACGAGTGCTGAACGTGTCTCTAACGCACACAACGTTTATCTTGCGTGTTCCTAACCTATACCCGGCGTGTGCCTAGCGTGTAGTCATAGGGCATATAAGTGGATCCGGCACCAACTCCTCATCACTTTTCCTCCAGCCCTCGAAAGAATCACCTCGGAAGATGGATGATCCTGAATGAAATATAAAATTGCAGTTCTCCAACATCAGCATAACTAAATGTCACTGACTATTCACCAACTAAAAGTCTCCAGAAGGACAAAATCGATCGATTTAAGGTGAAATAAACATGTTACTATGTTCAATAACCAGCTTTCCCTTTTGACATAATTATTTGTAATATTAAAATCGAATACAGGCACATTGTTGAACAGTTGAAATGAGAGGTTGATAACAATCATTTACCAAGACCTTTATTACCACTTGTTTCCAATCTACACTGTCCACGTGAGAAATGGGCAGACACATAGCATATTATTTCAATTAAACATATGAAATAACAAATTTTCTATTCGTAATACTTGTAACAATTTTATTTTTTAACTTGACAAACGGATGAATACAAAACACATTATTTTTACGTTAAAACGATCAAATAACTAACCTTTTCTCTATCAACAATCGCTTTTTAACAATGAAATGGAATAATACAAAACGTTTTGTGTAAAAGCAATCATTTATCACTACTTTTTTAAAACTCGTTTTCAATCTTTATACAATTACACTGTCTATGTGAGAAATAGGCAAAAACGAAATGCTTTGTTTCAAATAAATATTAAATATCCAACTTCATAATTGTACAACTTATAACGTTTTTTCTATTTACAAAACTCATGAACATTAAACACGGATGAAGAAAGTAATATCATTTTCACATTCAAAAAATTAAATAACCAACATTACTATTGTCAACTTCTAAAAAATTAATAGATGCGTAAAACTCGCTACCGCGTCCTCATTATTTGAAAGCTTAAGAATGAAATATGCATTAAAAACCAAAACTGTCCTTGTGCATCTTTCTATAGCATCCCTCCCAATACAATCTTGATCAAGACTGATTCTCACCGGCACCAGACAAAGTAGGAATATTCAAATCTCTTGGTGTCATCTGGCCCGAGGTCGAAGATGCCATCTGACCTGAGGTTCTTTTTAGTTTTGCAGCCACAGTCACGTGACTGAAATTTTTCGGTCGCGGGCTGCGCGCTGTACTCGCAGTGCTGTCGCAGTGCATGCGCTAGCCTTTCGTTCAACACGCTCGCAATACGTGATGCATTCGTTGGGAGGTTTTGCATATGCGCTCTGTGCACGGTCAAAATGCGCCCAGTATACGCGCAGCGCGTTAGCAATATGTTATGTATTCGATGCAAGTTCGCGAGGCTTGACACAAATTCTGACAGGAGTTGAGCGCACAACGACGCACTGGCCCTATTTTTCAATTTTCAATGCGCGGGTCGTGCGTCGGGCTATATGTGACCGGGCCTTTAGTGACATGATTTAAAAAGGGGGGAAATATACGGGCCTCTAATTTGAAGTCCAGGGGCCCGAAACACAAAGGTTAGTAATTAATCGTACGCTTGATTGTAACGATTGATTGTACATTGCAGTCAATGGATTCAATCGTAGAAAAAAAACCCAGATTACTACGCCATAACTCTGCTAAAATGTATGGGAAACAGAAAATGTCTAAATTCTGTTTGCATTGTATGCTGTTTAACAATTTGGGAGTGTAACTAAAAAAGAAATTGAATTAAAAAATCTTACCATATATGGGTGATGCATGTTATTTTTTTTACTACATTGTTTGTAATTATTCTCGTTGGAAAGCAGATTTTGAAGAAAAACAATTTTAATGACATCTTTTCAACTTTTTTGCAGTCACCCCTGCAAGCAGTAATTTAACCAAAAAGGTGATAGTCTTGGTTAAAAGAGGATTATTATTATTTCCAAAAAGAATTTTAAAGCCGGGTTTAACCCTGGTTCAGTTAAACCTGACTATCAAATACCAAAATAATTAAACTACACTTAGACAAGAGGTGAGGTTTATAGATGAGATATAGTTAAACCAGCGTAACAGTCTAGGGTTAAATCAAACCTGCTATAAAAATACGGGCCATAATGTTTTCATCGTAGCCCTACCTTATGTTTAAATGTAAAGAAAGTTGTTAGTTATTAGTTATTAATTTCAAACTTAAATATAAAAAAAAGTTATTAATTTCAAGTTTGTTTTCAACTGGGTATGGCCTCTTCATTCTCATACATTTTGTTAAATGAATTGAGTTTCAAATGACCTGAGGAATATGAGATATGTATACGAGAAATCAAACCTCTTGAATTTGATAAAATTGAATCTGCACTGGTTGTGTTGCAATCGGCTATCCATACACTCTTAAAATAGTTGGGCAAAAAATGCCCAACTTTTAACCAACCCTGGACAACATACTGTCCACACAACGATTGGTTAAAATATGTCAAAATTGGGTGATAAAAACTAATATTCGGGTAATAAATGTGTTCAATTGGATAATAATTGCCCAGAATACATACGTATATTTTTTTACCAACATACATTACCCAACACAGTGCACAGTATGTTGCCCAACATCTTAAGTGTGTAGATAAAGACTTATTTAAGACGCTTTAATTACATGATTTTATTTTATTGATACATTTAATAGGCTTCGTATTTCTTTCAATAATACATCAGAATATCTGAGGGGAAGAAAGATTAAATCTGATAATTGCTCGATAGTGCTGACAAAGAACCTATCGAATGGCTCCTCGAGAAATCAGTAGTTTCCTTGCTGTTTTTTCGGCTCTCCGATCAGCCGTTTATTAAGGGATTTTGAGATTAACTAAGTTTCCTTTCAAGACAGAACAATATTTCTTGAAGATTTAATACAACAGGATATCCCTCCCCCTCTCCGATGTTCTTAAATGGCCGATTATAATTAAGAGACTAATCTTCGGCTGAAAACAGATTAACTTCCAGCAACATAACATAATTATAAAACAAATATTATTCATCGTGGGTCTTGTTACATGTTTTCCCTAAATATTTCAAGGGAACATTTTGGGGAAAATCAAAAATATTTTTACCCCGATATCGGTTTACCCTTATATTTTTAGCGCATTGATTTTGACATGAAAACGTCTCTATTGGCTATTCTACATGTTCTAAACATCTCAATATAAAGTATTAGTAATAGATACTTATCCTATACTTTGAATCTTCCTCTAAATACAGCTTCAGATTCATTTGAATGGGGAAACTATGATGTAGCTTCAGATTCATTTGAATGAGGACACTATAATGATGATAAAAATAGTTTTAGTACTTGATGAAGATATTTCGGCCAAATATAGAATGTGATCAAATTCAGAAGAAGCGTGATATCATTTGTAATCTTTATTAGCCTGTTAAACCAAGAATTTGATATTAAACCAAGATTTTTATATTAAAAGCTTGTTTCAAAATTTCCAATCTTATATATGTGTATATAGCGACCGCTATTTTCTTTCCATTCATGAATCTTTTTGAAAATTTGAATTTTACTTTGATTTATGGACATTTAGCGTCCGCTTTCGCTTACCCATCTATTTTTTTTTTCCAGAATAGTGATTTAAACACTCCTCTTGCAGATTTAAGGGATTTAATGATTTCATTTCAGAAAGCTACAAACATAGATAGATTCCTAAGATGTTAAGCCCATTCCACGCTTTAGATGAGAAGCGGTTTTATACCACTGCCCTGGCCCTATCCCCTCAAAAAATATGTTACTTTTGTATTGGTCGGGATAGCGATCAAAATAACTGTTCCGGTAAAGTCGCAAAACACATCTAATAAAACGCGTTTTTATTTTATATTATCAGGATCAGCCACACTCTGGCAGTTTGAAAATATTTATATTCATAAAATAGTAAGGATCTCGAATAATGACAGACAATAATTTCATTTACTCAAACGTGCAATTGATGAGAGAAACGTATGTAAAATAATTTTCAATTTTCGTGTTACATTTTGAACTTTCCTTCCAATTTCAGTTGAATTCTTTTTTTGTGAAATATGATGATATACATATCTTTCATCGAATTAAGTGACCCATGCAAATGTGTATAAAAATACATTTGGAAGGCAACATGTATCAGGGGCCGCGGAACCGGGGGGGCTGGGGGGGGGGGGCCCCCACTTTTTTCCAAAACCGTGTACAAAAACGCAAAAATGACCATACGATTGTGATTTTCTGCATGGTCAGCCCCCCCACTTTTGGCTCAGCCCCCCCCCCCCCCACTTTGAAAACCGTTCCGCGGCCCCTGTGTATGTTGGAACGAAACTAAAGTGACTTATATCTGAACTCTGTCCCTACACACTCTAGTCCTCAAATGACCAATAACATCAAATGCCAAATGGAATTGTGTTCCAGTGTCGTGAAATATGATAGAAATATGTCGCGATAATGACCTTTAAACTTGCATTTTTGTAAATGTATCGGTGAACCATGAGGTGCGACAACCGAACCGAGGGCCGTTAAACTCTTTGACCGCGCCGTGGAATGATAAATTTTAGCACTTGAATAGTCCTGTAAATCATTCGTTCTATTTGACCTTGTCCATATCATCTGGTCATTATTGCTCCATTAATATGAAAATTGAAACAATGAATCAATCTTCCACGAGGACACACGATTTTCGACGTACCGCAACGATAACAGTGCAACTCCCCTTGCACTGCATATTAGGTCTTTAACGTCAAGTCCACCCCAACGAAAAGTTTATTTTAAATAAAAACGGGAAAAAATAAAACAAGGATAACACTGAAAAATTTATCAAAATCAGAGGAAAACCAAAAAAGTTAACACATTTTAAAATTCGATTTCACAAAACAGTTATAAATATTATGCACATCCTGGTCAGTATGCAAATATGGACTGATTCCATCACGCACTCACTATTTCTTTTGTATTGCACTGTTATGAAATATGTAAGATTTTTATTTTCTTCACATTGTCATGTGAAATGAAATTTTATCCGCCCTCCCTGAACATGAGGAATGTAAAATCTGTAAAAATTGAAATATTGTATAAATATTGAGAGACATCATCGACTCTCTCATTTGCATATCAAGTATATAACTCTTTTGTGGAAAAAATATGAGAAATTTATAAAATGTCATTATTATCATTTTATTATTTATTATTTTACATCCGATTTTGATGAAATTTTAAGCGTTATACTTGTTTGATTTTTCTACATTGATTCAAATCAATTTTTTTTTATTCCTTGGGTGAATTTGATCTTTAAGAATGTATACCTGTTGTGGTCTCCATAATTATAGTACATTGTCTCGTTCGTGCAAGATGGGGTGGGGGTTACGAAATTATTCAGGGGTACTCTCGAAAGGGGAGGGGGCTGTCTTGTAGTTGGGTGATACAGAGAGAGAGAGAGATAGAGAGAGAGAGAGAGAGGGGGGGGGGGGGTAGGTGTGAAGGGGGGAGGGGAGTGTCTTAACAATCCTCCATTTCTCTTCACTCTATATCATTTCTCCTCTTATTTAGTCTTTCGTATAGATATGCAAAAGTTGACATCTACCTTTATTCGATTATTATATTTTTAGTATGAAACCTGTAAACTCTGTGTGATTTATTTATTAAACGAGTAAACAGTGGCGGCGATCCTCAAAAGTGCCTATTTACGCAAGAAAAATGCCCCCTCACAAAGATGTACTGTGCCACTTTCACCTGACATGCATGCCTGAAGAGGACCTCCTTTTTACCCAAGAAAAGTGCTCCTTATGAACGGTTTCTATGCCCCTTTCACCTATGGACCCGTTTTAAGTGTGAATAAGTGCCCCTTGCCTTCTTGTAGGTTACCTTTCTCGAATCAGTGCCCCTTACCTCCAGAACGGCCCTTCACGAAAGTGTCCTATACCCCTTTCACCCAAGGGCCCGTTTTAAGTGTGAGCAAGTGCCCCTTGTCTTCTTGTAAGTACCCTTTCTCAAATCTGTGCCCTTTTTATCCCAAAAAAGTGCCCCTCTGGAACGTGTTCTGTGCCCCTTTCACATGAGAAGGACCCGTTTTATGGTAACGAGTGCCCCTTTGAAAAAAATTCTCATTTTTATATGTTACTGCTTATGAAAAAAAAAATTGCTAGGAAAATCCTACGTGCCTTAAGTTTCATGAGTCATGTGAGTGGGGTAGATAAGCAGTGACGTACAGATGGGGGGTTGGGGGGATCTTGCCCCCTAAAAAAAATTCACGACCAAGAATAAAAAAGAGAAATGGAAATAAAAAGAAAGAGAGAATGGTGAAATATATTATTTTCTGAATATCATGTCAAAATCTATCACAAAATTGGATTTTCGTTATAAAAATGTCAACATTTGTTCTCACTCGCTTCGCTCGCAACTTCATATAAATTTCACGTGATACGACATATCTCGCCCCCTCAATATTTTCGGCTCAATACGCAACTGTAGATTTTTTCTTTGTTTTAAGATAGTGCCCTTTTCGTAAGTAAAGGTGCTTTTTTTCCTCTGTGCCCCCAACTTTGAACTTCGCTCCACCGCCCCTGCGATTAAGTGTGACTATCCGCCAGCATGATTATTCTTTCATACATCTCTATGATTTTATGTCGTTTTCCCTTATTGGGGGTTACGATGTATGTAATATAGTATCATTGTTATGTGGGCCTTTATCTGTATAATACGGATACAATATAAATTCCGAATCCCATTTCAATAATCTACACAACTAAACAAACAAACAAATAAAAATCAAATTTCCGAATCTACAAAATATTTCATTCATGAGATCATTCCAATAAAATGTGAAGCTCACTATCAGTGTCAAATATCTACGTGAGAATTTGCGCATCACTCTCCTTCTGAACAGTTGAAACTTTAATAGAACAGAAATCATGGAAATTGTTATTTCTAAATTTAGATTCCCCATGCAACGTGCTTAGTTCGCCACATGCATGTGTATTCACTGCGAGTAGAGGACTAACATCGAAATTGATTTTGGAAATTTTGAAAGACACAGTAAAATCTTTTAATCTGTAAAAAAAAATAAAAAAAATATAAAAAAACTTTTTTTATTACACTAGCTATAGAATAATTGTGTTGTTTTGCTTTGTTTTAATTTTCATTTCAGAATTTTATCTTTACAATGCCTTGGCAAGTTCTATATCTAGTCCTGTTTCAGTTTAGAATTGATAATTTTTTCACTATATTTTTTTTTCAAGAATAAATGAAATGAAATGATTTTTTCCAGTGGAGGAGGAAAAAACAACAACAGTACTTCATATATGTTATGTTGCTATTATCTCATTACTATGGTATTACCTGAAAAAAGATTGAATTTTTGGATCAACCTTATAGACATCTTTGGATATTTCAAGTCTTTTCATGTATTATGACCTTCTTAGGGTGGGCTGGAGTGTATAGGATGGCCGGAGGGGGAGGGGGGGGGGGGGTGCGTAACTTCAGAACTGTGGATCGTACCCATCAAACGCAGTTTTTCTTTTTAAATTATCAGTAAGTCACGGTTGCGGAGGCTCGCTTGGGTCATTTGGGTAGGGAGGGGATGCGCTTAATGTGTGTGTGTTTGGGGGGGGGGGGCGGTCTGAAAAAGAAGGAATTGATCTAATTTCATTTTTGTGTGGGATTCGCGGTTGGATGTAACTCTATGCATGGACCTATTGCTTTATGTTACTCTGTATTACCATGGACCTATGTATTACTATATTATTCAAATAACAAAAAGACCTCACCTAATTTGTCGTTTTGCCTCCCGTGTAGCCCTTACTTATAGCTGATATCCTTTTTGTATTTATGAATTCATTAATAAAAACAATACAAACACATCTTTCAATTCCTTTATTGACCTCTAGTAATCTTGTAATTTTGTCAGTGAAAAATCACCAACTGATCTCTTCTGATCACATTCTTCAAAAAAGAAAAAAATTAAACTTGCGTCACTAGCTTTTCCCAAAATTTATCTTTATAGATTATAAGATGTTTGTTGATATTATCACAAAATTTGATTTATTTATTTTATTTATTGTGAAATATACCCTGCAATTATATCTGGATAGCTATCAATACATGCCCAGTTATTTCAAACATTGTCTAGAAAGCCCAAATCTCAGATGAACTGTTTCTTTGCGTCATAGCTGAGTTTTAATTTCAATTGTCATTTTTTGTTTTATTTCTGACTATTTGTTGTTGACACATCGGAAGAAACACATTTGTATATTCATATTTTTTATCTGTAAACTAGGCATATATATTGCACAATATCAACATTTCTGATGTCATACTTGGTTTCATCACGTGCGAGACGACCCACGTGTTTCATTAATTATTTGCCTCTTTGGCACCTCAGTATAGTCATAAAAAAAAGAAGAGAAGTCAGTAGACATGTATAACGAGGATTCCATCATTTTGGCGGGGTTGAAATGACTTTTATCATATTGATGAAGATGGTTAGGGTTGGCCGGGGTACGATGATTATCACGGCGAGGGACTCTTTCCGTTTATCTGTTCATAATTTTCCTAATATATTTTTATCCACCCCCTCCCCTATCCCTATTCCATTTCTTGTTGCTTTTTGGCGCCCTCGAAATGTAGAGATGTTGTCATAGCAAGGGGGTGGTAGCGATGTCTCCCATAATTCCGCGCTTCCCGCGTAGCCATGAGAGTTACGTCTTTTTACCGTTAAGATGGCACAGATAGTCATTTGCAATTCAAATTCGGTGTGTTCACGGCTGATTTTTTTCCTTTCATTTCTACCAACATGATCAAGTATACCGACAATCCGATTATTGTTGTTTAAGTATATCGTGGTGGCAACCACCTTTTCCAATAATTTAATCCATGTAAAGTGATTTTTTTTTCTCTCTCTCCAAAAGATCAAAACTGAAAGGGCTCAACATTTCGGTAGAAGAGTTATTTTGATGTGCGGATACCTATTACAAAAAAAATTTAATGACCAGAGTAGCAGTCCACATGGCATTGTCATACCCAGGATAATTGGCGTGTAGATTGGAGGGGAGGGGCATTAGGGGCACTGCCCCCATAATACGATCAAGAACCAAACAAAAAAGGAGAAACTTGTAACTTCGAAAGATTTCCATGGCGGAGAAGAAGAGTATCGAGCTTTGTGGTCTTTTTCAGGACCACATATATGCCCATGAAAGAATACAAAGGATAAACATAAAAAAAATAGAATAAAGAGGGTGAAAATATCTTATTAAAATCTCTAACAAAATCAAATTTGCTATTTAAAACTGTCAAAAATTTTGCTCACTCGCAACCGTTTAAAAATGTTGCCCCGTTCGGAGTGTTGTGACCCCTCTTATTTCGAGCCCATGACGTCACTGCTCTCGATTCCCAGTGCCTCTGCGGAAAACGCCCAAGAACTAAGAGTGTGTTTTCGTAATGAAATATTTTTAAAAACAAAATTGAAGTAACTGATGTAACCCCTTAGATGGATTTTTGTTAAAAATTCCCAATGCGAAAGTATTGAGGCCCATTATTTTGAAAATTCGGAGCAGAATGAGCCCCCACTTTTCAACCCCTCAAGCTGCATACACTGTAAAAAATGAAGTGCTAATTTAGCACTTACAGTGCTTGTATAGTGACTGCACTACGAGTGAAAATCAGCACTGGTTGTGCAGTCGCTGTACAAGCACTGGAAGTGCCAGATTAGCACTTAATTTTTTACAGTACAGGTTTACGAAACTGGGTCAAACTTTGATGTCATATCATCTCTATATTCTAGTCAGAGGTGACTAGAAGTTCTGCTCTAGTCAAAGATTAATATAAAATAGTTTTGAATAGACTTTAAAAAATAGCTAAATAGTTTCTCCTATTCCATTCTAGGAGAAAATAATAATATACAAAATTATGATAATAAGCGAAAATATTGGAGTTCTCGTACTAATTGCCCTATTAAAACCGTCAGGTTACGTTAAAAAAACTATCTTGGAAAGAAATCCCTTTATAAGAATATCTATATTCTTGCTTACAAATTTCACTTGGTAATCTCTCCCGCAGTGAAGAATAAATTGTTATACTCTTTACCCTTCTGCTTTTTATGATATCATAATCCATACATCCTTGACATTTGTAACTTCGTTTCTGATAATCTTCTTTTTACAATATTTTCCTGACTTTATTGTATGCATATTCAAACAACAACAAAAATATCTGTCATTCTGACCATGCAAGATGAACCATTACGCATCGTTTTTTTTTAAAGATGAAATTGTTACTCCAAAAAAAAAAAAAGGTCCATGCTCCTAACAACCACCCCAAATTAAAACAGTCACACCAATAAAACCGATCCCAGCCCGATCAAATATATTTCGATATTTCCAATGACATACTTTCTGTCGATTTGGAATATGTTTAATTGGTGGGACTGCAGGGTAAAAAAAATCACGAGGAAATGGAATCGAATCGAACGGATATCTTCGACCACCCCAGGAAATGTAGTAATCCACGCCTTTAAATGATTATCAATCTTTGCGAGGATTGAAAAAAAAAGATGCTGAGTTATGCAAACTTGGTGAACTCATTAAGAATCTCAGTGGGGGGGGGGGGGGGGGGGGGTGGTCGGGGGCTTTTCGTGTGAGGATGTAACGAGATTCCACTATGTCTTGAAATACTTAGATCATATTCTATATGTTTTTATTATTTTGATGTCAGTACGTCTGTCGAATGCCAGATTCGGGATTTTTAGTGTGAAGGGCGCCCCCACCTGTATAACTTATAAGAAGAAAAAAACAAGGTCCTTTACCATTAAAAACAATAAAAACAATACAGAGAATAGTTTTATTGGCTTCTTTCCAACTACAGTATACACACTGGACTCATTTGTTTTCATCTTCATCGAGTATGTTTTTTTTCCTGCCCATTCTGGCTTGTACTCAGCTTTGTTTATTCCCCAGGGATGACATTTAACATGTTTCTTAAAACAAATAAGGAAAGCCACGCTGGAACCATAGTTTGAGTGTTTTGGAAAGCTTAACCAGCTAATGGTCTATGGCATGTAATAATTGCATCTAAAACAAATAATGAAGAAATAATATGTAGGCCTACGTCCATGCATAACATAAAACGGGAAATGGAATAGTAATTAACGAAGTAATAGTCCGGGGTAATAGTATAAACTTAGGGAGAAGAAATATCTAGCCTTCTCCACTGCTTCTGTCTATCATTATCTTCTAATGTGACCATGCAGAATAAAAAATATGAAAATGAATAAAATAACAGTTGTACCCACCCTTTCTAGTCACTTTTTACTCGTTCGTAGAGAGAGAGAGAGAGAGAGAGAGAGAGAGAGAGGGGGGGGGGGGGAGGGAGAGAGAGGGGGGGGGGGGGGGAGGGAGAGAGAGATGTCATTTGCAAGAATATCATTTGTAGCATGGAGCTAGTAGTTCCATGCTTCTTGTAAGTGTCATAATCCTTACGGCTTTTCAGCGCTGAAGTTATTCTTGAACTTCCCGTTGTTACACGGTGACAGCTCTCCTCTTCGTCAAGTCTGTCACGATCTTCCATTCTAGTCAGACCGTGTCGAGAAACTCCAAAGCTCGATGCATTTTCACTGACCCCCCCCTAGTAATGGACAGTTCAGTGAAAGACAATTGACCATTTACCCCTTCGTTAATTGAAATCTTCTTTTAAATTGTCAGTCGAAGAGAGGCAGATTCTCTCAACGTCGTGATGAAATTATAACGGGAGAATGCTTGATTGGATAAGGCATCCTAATATTTTGGTGACATATTTTTTTTACTTCTTTCTTTCTTTCTATCTATCTATCTATCTATCTATCTATCTATCTATCTATCTATCTATCTATCTATCTATCTATCTATCTATCTATCTATCTATCTATCTATCTATCTATCTATCTATCTATCTATCTATCTATCTATCTTTCTTTCTTTCTTTCCTTCTTTATTTCTTTCTTCTCTCTTTTTTTCTTCTTCTTCTTCCTTCTGTTTCTTCTTCTTCTTCTTGTTTCTTCCTCTTCTTCCTCTTCTTCTTCTTCTTCTTCGCCTTCTTCTTCTTCCTTTTGTTTCTTCCTCTTCTTCTTTTTCGTCTTCTTCTTCTTCTTCCTTTTGTTTCTTCCTCTTCTTCGTCTTCGTTTTGTTTCTTCCTCTTCTTCTTTCTCTTTTTCTTCTCCTCCTCCATCTCCCTATATTAAAAAAAAAAACCCAAAATCAAACAAACGCAATACCCCCCAAAAAATATAAATAATTGAGGGGAATAAACATTTTTCTAAAACAACGGTTGCATTTACAATAAACATAAGAAAATAATAATATATATATACTGAATATACTGACTATCATACCAAAATATCAAACTAGCCATTGGATCGAGGGGAAAATGCGGATATATATATATATATTTTTTTTCACCCTGTCTTTTCCATTGGCTGGTGCGATTTGCATGAACTGAATTTTACTATCCGCCTTTTGCATTTTTTTCTCCAGATATATTTTAATACGACTGAACATATTACTTTTTCGTGTAATAAGTTTATTTCTATTTCATTAGACTGTTTAACCATTATACATAAACCATACAGGTGCTATGCTCATCCATTGCATGTTCTTTTTATAATTATGTCTTAGCTCGGAGAAATTTTCTTTGTCGAGTTAAAACAAATGGGGGCGGTGATGGCAATTTAATTAACATGATTTATAAACAAACGCGTAGTTTTAAAACAACCTGAAAACAACTATATATTTGCAATATCATAACCGTCAACATCGTTACTTGTGATAGTACTGTGGTCGTATCAGACAATGTCATACAAAGCTTTTTAATCAACTCTCTTCCAAGCACACGACTTCGACCTGCCGACTGGATGAGTTTTGATTTGTTTTTAACCACAATTAAGGCTTATATGCTACATGCTTCATGATCTTCTAATCTTACACGCTATCGTCAACATTTCTTTTACGCTTTAAACCAAAATATAAACCAAAGTCTGGTCCTTTTTTTTTTTTGGGGGGGGGGGGTGCAACCATTATTTAATTGATAAGTAATTAATTGATGCTGATGCCAGACTGTGGTTTCATCTGGGTCTTTCGTATTTAATTGATGAACCTAGAGCAATTAATTGATTGACTAATATTGCTGAATATGATAAGTCAAAAGTCATCGAGTTAAGAAACTTTGAAATCGGGGATCTAATATAACTAAAGGCCAATTCCGTCGATATATATATTTTGGAGAAATTGAATGAACTTTCAAATGTTATTTCTTATTTGACATCCGAATTTGATAATAAAAAATATTTAACGTTCTGTTTATTTCCATCATTTATTCAAAATGTTCAAAATAACTTCTGTTTGGTGTACACTCGGCCTGTAATTTGATCTTTGATTTTTGGTGTTGATATGATGACTACATGAGAAGCTTACTTTTGACTAGATGAGTGAAAATTTGAAAAAAAAAACAACAAATAAATGAAATAATAAATGAAAGTGGTAATAAATGAACGAATTAAATGAATGAATTAATGTATGGGCATATAGATAATTAATTGATAGTTGAATTAGATAAAAATGTTTAAATAAAAACAGAAAAAGGGGAGATCGAATTATCATAATAAAGTTATTGCATGTAATAAGAGTAAAATAAATTTGTACGTCTCGATGATTTGTATGCCCGGCTTGTAGGCCCTACTAGACATTTTATACAGCAAACAGCTAAACAAATAATGTACCGAATAAGTTTTGACAAATACGAAAATTAGCATCGCGTTTTAAAGAAAGATTAAGAGAGATGAAGATTGGACAGTCGCCCTTAGGATCTTGATCCCTTAGCCGAATCTTCCATCGGGACCGAGCACTCGGTACCCGCCCATATCCCGCCCAGACGATCATCGGCGTTCCCTTGCTCACCCGCAAAAGCCCCGTCCCAGGGTAGCGTTCAAGTTCGGACTTTCACTGAGGTCAAAGTCCTTTAAAAATAGCCCCCCTTTCGCGCAACCACCGTAGCGTGGTGAATGATCACGTCTCAAGGCCCCGAAGGACGTGAGACTGGACGCGTGTTTACGGAAGTTGAGGGGTACCTTGTCAGAGGACTCAGGCTGATGCAGGTAGCGCGTGCAGCCCTGCCCCCCTTCACCTTGGAGGTGGCAATGCAGCGTTTAGCGAGACTAACATTTGATATGTCTGCTGTCAGGGGTAAGATCCCATAGATTACCAAGGCGAAGCTTAACCCTCTCATTGTCGATATGATGGGCTCCAAGTGGAGCGTCTTTAGATTCGCATCCAGGGGCGTCGCTCTGAAATCTTCAGCTGCAGTATTCGAACTAGCAAGATGGAGAATTCACTTAAAATAGGAGAACAAATTCGAAGGCTTCCTCCACCCAGGCTCGGATCCAGAGGAGGGGGGGGGGGGGTAAGCGGGCTGGCCTTACCCCCTCCCTCTCCGACCCTTTTCTCCTTGTCTGTGAAATAGGAGGCGCGATAGCTCAGTCGGTAGAGCGGGGGACTCGTATTCCGGTGACCCGGGTTCGATTCTCACTTGGTGCGCTAGTGCCCTTTGGTAAGGCATTAATCCTCAGTACCAGGTCCTTCGGAGAGGACCTTAAGCCGTCGGTCCT
Organism: Lytechinus pictus; assembly: GCF_037042905.1. Lineage (NCBI taxonomy): Eukaryota > Metazoa > Echinodermata > Echinoidea > Temnopleuroida > Toxopneustidae > Lytechinus > Lytechinus pictus. The sequence goes on from NC_087255.1 coordinate 12,970,797, forward strand.
CTGGTTGCTTGCTTACAAGCATTCATGCTTTCTTAGCAATCAGGTAAAAAATCACCACCAATATTTCCAATATATAACTTGAAAATTCTCTCCTTGAGTGGAGATAATCTCCCATTTTTTGCTTTTTATTTTTTCTTATGTGCTAGCCACTAGTAAATTCATCAGAAATCTAGGGGGGTGCTCTTATCGAGACTGTAACATTGAAAAAATATGAAAAATGTATAATTTATTATTTACAGTATGGAAAAAATAAAGAGAGAATATGTGTTGGGATAAAATTTAATAAGGAGAGCAAAGAGACTTGACCGTTGTTGATAGTGATCACGTCACCAAGGTGACTGCTCACTATCAAAGTACAGTCATGATAGTAGTTTGCAGTATGGTGTTAAATTCTACCGCAAATAGGCCTATTTTCTCGAAATTGTTCTTATCTCCGATTTTTTAAAAAGAATCTTTATTTCTGTTTCTTCAAGTTCAAATCCCAACTGACTCGGTGAGTTAACACTCCTGTCATTTTGCAGCTTTGGAATGAAGTCAACGAGATCGCTATAAATTAGAAAACCAATCTTTTCCCGAGAGGGATCAAATTTGTCAATATCGGTCAAAGTGAGAAAGGCTCATCACTGATGCGTTCATACTTTTCATTTTGATGGATTACTTCTCAAATCGTAATTTGTAACAAATGTATTATATCAAGAACACAGCAGAATATCCATCGCATATTCATGGAAAAACACATGGCTTTTTCTCTATAGGGGTGGGGGCGGCGTGGTGGGCATGGGGTGAAGATGTTCAAAGCCGCATTTGTGTGAGTGAGCGAAGCGACTGAGCTATTCACGACGTTTTCCAGATTTGTATTGAAATTGAAAAATTTTATGCACACTTTGGTGGATTTGCTTGCAAAAATGTTCAGGAAAAAAAAATCGGAAAAAAAATCGAGGGGGGGGGGGGGGGGTCAACTCCCCATGCCCCCTTCCGTGCAGCCATTTAAATATTCTTTCTCCATTTCCTTCTCTGTAAATATTCACTATACATATGGCTATTCTGTATCACAAAACATTGTACTCAACCATTTTCATCTCGTTTTTATTGGCCCTCCCAGTGTTCTATAAGTTTTACATTTATAGGCCTACAAGTGTAAATAAGTTTACCCAATTTCAACTAATTGTTCGTGCTATTTGCTTTTGAGCAATCAAATTTATTAAAGGAGAATGAAACCCTTGAAACCAGCTGAATCCATATCAAAGAGAAAAATCAAAGAAACATATTGTTGAAAGTTTGAGGAAGATTGAATGAATAATAAGAAAGTTATGAGCATTCGAATATTGAGATCACTAGTGCCATGTAGATCCTCCCAACGGCAATGCGGCCAAGATCTGTGATATCACACACGTACAACTCCCTCATTACTTTAATACTTATTTAACTTATATTCTCACTTTTATAGAGTCTATCACAAGGTGAGGTGTTCTCTTTATGAGATGACAAGTACAGAGGTTTCACAACATTATATCATTGATGAATTGTTTGTCATATGATTAGAATGAGCAAAAAGAGATGTTTTGGGGTATATTTTCAGTGTCCAAATGGGAGAGTTGTACGTGTGTGACATCACAGATCTTGGTCGCATTGCCAATGGGAGGATCTCCATAGCATTAGTGATCTCGACATTCAAATGCTCATAACTCTTTTATTGCTAGTCCTATTTTACTCAAAGTTTTGTTGATCTTATTCTTTGATTTTTCTGCTTTCAGAAAAGCTAACTTGCTCCAAGAGTTTCATTCTCCTTTAAGTACATGTGATTGTGAACACGGAGTTCCACTTGCGAATTCGGCAATGGATGAACACGGTCATTAGGGAGGCGTTGTCTAGTTGTTTTACAGCGGCCTGGCAATTTGGATGATAATCTAAATCCAAGATCTAAACCAGCAGCACGCATATGGAATATAGCTATTCAAGTTCGAGTGGCCAAAATTTTTTAAATAAAATATATGGCAGGTAGTTGAGCGTGTAGGCACACTTCCGAAATCATGTCAACTTCCCTTATAATGACCGCTTATCGAGTGTAAATGCAGATAAGAAAATGTATGGTGATATGCAAAATAGAGTGCAGAATACCTACAACCTACCATCTTCAGCGATTTATAGCGCGCGAAGCGTCGGGGGGGGGGGGGGGGCAATTGTAGCCCTAAACAGAAATAACAATGTCAAATAAAAAGATGTATCCTACGGTAGCTTTATCAGTTTTATCTTATTTGTTATTTCTTTAAAAAGATATTGCCGATATACTCTAAAAATTCATGTAACCTAGTCAAATGTGACTAGATTAGATGATTCGATTAGATTTTTTTTCTCAAAACTGTTCATATGAAATTTGGTGTTAGAACAAAATGGGGGCTAGATATCCCAATTCTGACAATGGATCAGCCGCCTAAATGGTTTTCGTTCAGCAGTTCAGTCTTCGGAATCTTTATTTAGCATGTTTAGTGAGGCTATTACGGGGCTATTATTATCTCTTCATAATTACATACCATGTATACCATATTGTAGAATGTAACTTTTCTCCGAACTTTCGGGACTCCCCATGGATGCATGGTTAGCCAACCCACCTATTGACCGGAAATTCCATCAACAATAGAAGCACTCGATGCATATAACAACCTATAAAAGGATTCATGGACGACCACACAATGGTCTGAAATGGTCTCGACGATTTTACAAAAAAATGCAGCTCCTGGAAACGGCGGTCATCCCCTTAGAGAAAAAAAAAAGATGAAACAAAGTAACAATCATAACAATAATTATGATATTATAAACATTACGATGATTATTTCTTGGAGGCCCACGACATATATTTTCTTATGTTGGAAATAATCAGAGATTTGAATCTTTTTCTACTAGAATTGATTTTAAATATGATAATGATAATAATTGTAGTCAAATTTTGCTTGTCTCTCTATTTTTATAATTATTTCACCATGTAAAATAATATTCACATTGATATGGTGTTACATTTGCAGACAAGGATAGAAAGTAGGAACTAAGCATAATATACAGAAGATGTTTGAAGCGAAGAATCCCTTCATCATCATTATTTGTAATAATACGTATATCTTAATTCTGCATTATTAACTGTTTTTTATTATATTAAAAAAATATGTTCAATGGCACTTGCCTTGCATTCAAGCACATTATCGCTTATTATGACATCCTTTTTTGCAACCAAATTATACAATGTTGGATAAACCACAGTTGATTTATAACATGTGTTATTTTACCTTTTGGTACATATTTTGAAGTTACTTTAGCAATTTGTTTCAATATATCCATCCACATTACCAACAACAACAACAGCAGCAGCAGCAGCAGCAGACAGCAATCACAAGTATAACAAACTTTCACTTCGTGGTATTGACTTAATATCTATCAAGTTCAAGACGATGGTATAGCAAAATTAGCAACAACTGAAATAACTTGAAACGTGATAATTAAATTAATTTTCTTTTCGATTAATAAGATATGCATCAGTGTTATGCGAACTTTTTGTTGTTTATAAGCTTGTGCTTGTTTACCAATATCGAAGATAAACACAGTTCGTGCATTTCCACTTTTTGTGGGAGGTCGCCATTGATGATTGTCTTCCCAGATTTAATCAACTCATCACATTCAAAATGATCCCTTTTACTCCAATAATACTGCGATTTTATGACCATCTTTATCCCATTAAGTACCAAGTTCAATTGTGCTGTCGAATGACCTTGCTAAACTCATTGAGAACAAGCAATTTAGGTGGCTTTGTCGCGTCAAAGGTCCTCATCTGACTTTTACGTCTTAAGTGTTTCTTTTGTCAGAAGATACCCCTATTATTCGGGTATTCTTGGGCCAGAGCATGCAGAGGTGACGGCGTTGTGCGGATTGGGGCACCCCGTCTCGAGACAGCTTAGCCACTGAATAGAGCCTCCTCATTGATCTTTCTTGAATACAGAAGCCTTCTCCACTTTACGTTTTAGTAGCGTAATAGAGATTAATTGATTGGATTTAATCACTTTTCGATTGTGAATGGGGATAAAGTTGCAAAGAAAGCAACTGAAGCGTTTCAAAGAAGTAACCTCCGTTGATACGTCCCATTATATCCGTCATGTGTATTATTGATTTGTGGTATCGGGCTATCGGCAATTTCTGGAAAGACAGAACTTCTATTTTTATCACTCTTGCAAGACATGGCCGATTCCAAAATTTTGTTTCGGGGAAGAGATAATCTGGACTAATCTGAAGGCAATGGAACTCGAATGTCTACCAGAACTGCACGACGACTTTCTCATAAAAGAACGTCTAGACCAGGTCCAGGCATGAACCATTTAGAATCTGGCCCTTCCGACATTCGGGTAGCAGCTAGTGGAAAGGCTTCATCTATTACTAATTAGTTGTGTATCCGTCTGCTTACCAACATGAAAGACAGCGATTATAAAGTTGTATTGATACCTTACCCCCCGCTCCATTTGTATTCAGAGCCAAAATACAGTTGTACGTTGTAGTCTCGGCTCTTTATTCTCTAGAAATCGACAATACAAATAGGCATACTGTCTCTGACATTGTCATGGACATTGCCGTAGAATATTATGACAAAATGGTTTGCAACAAACCACTTTCTTTAACTACATAAGGCGCATACTGTATGTTGGGAGCAGCGGTAAACGAGGCATTTCTTTGGGTTTTTTTTGGCTACGTTTCATCACTTTCTCAACTCACTCCCCCCCCCAAAAAAAATGTGCAAGCAAGTAAAAAAATGACATTATTATTTTTTTAAGTATCACAAAATAGATTTGGCAGGTGAGAGTTTGTCTCAACCAGATATTTACGAAAATTTAATCAGAAAAAATTATTTTGAAACAAAAAATGTGCAAGCAAGTTTTAAAAAAAATGACATTGTTATTTTTAAAGTATCACAAACTAGATTTGGCAGGTGAAAGTTTGTCTCAACCAGATATTCAAGAAACTTTAGTCAGAAAAAAATTATTTTGAAAAAAAAAAATGGTTGTGTTTGACCTACGTAATAATTTGCTGGTCCTAACTATACCAGTCTGCTGACCGCTGGTTCCTTCAGAGTTCAATGTGACATCATAATACACACCAATATCAGTCACGGTCATTCGAATAATATTTGCCTGGATGGTCACAAAAATATGAGCTCCTATTCAATGAAGGCGTACCATAACTTTTAACAGTGAACCAGTTTCAGGATCGTCATTGAATGATCTAGTTAGAGGCCACATGTGCTTCCTTTTCATGCAGGGAGAGCGCTTTCTCAGTAGGCCTGGTGGTCGAAGTCCACGGTTCGAAGACCAAGCCAGTAATTTAGCAACATAATCAATGTCACGTTATTATCATTGTTCTAAATTATTTTGCGCGAACAAATTTCCATTTGTACCTGATTGCACAATGGACAATAAAAATATCTGAATCTGAATTATTAAGGCCGTGAACGTTTTACCATGCCCCTCGGAGAGACGTTTCAGACTCTCTGTCATCTAATAAGGCTCTAACTGAGAGTAACGCAATAATAGCTACGTACTCCGAGAAGCTATATCACTTCATTATCATCATGATCTATAGTATTCACAAAACGTATCTCCCATATGATTAATTAGTCAATATGTGTTAGTGTCAAATTAACCAGAAAGTTTTTTCATATTTTTTTTAAAAGTTAAATCGAAAACGTTGAAGACAGAGAACCCAGTCGTGTAAGTCACTTTGGGAGTTTTCGGAAATAGAATGATCAAAAACTTTTTAAAGACATCTGCTAATCTTCATGACATCTCTTCTTCTTTCTGTCTTCACTTTCGAATGACAGACATCGCCATCTCCACCTCACTAAATCCTACTTTTTTTTCTTCAAAAAGCTTAAAGACCATGGCCAGGGACGTCTCATGGTCAAGCGGAACTGTGGAAACTATTCCGTTTCACGCTCTGAAAATCATATACAATATCAACAGGGTCATTTGCTGTGTTTTCATTATGCCTTACTAAACGGCCGTACAAAGTAAAAATGCTGTTGAAATATTGTATAAAACACTGTCATGACTGTTTATTATGAACTTAACAGAAGTTGTTTAACCGGTTTAAAGAGGTGTTCAGAATGTTAAATAACCATATGTTTTATTTATTGAAGGTTGAATATAAAAAATTATTATTTTAAAAAGATTTTAAAAGCATGTTAAAACTGTTAAAGAACTATAGCAAACTGACTATTTTAAACAACATTCTTACTGTGATGTGGGTATCAAGTTTCTCCTAAATAGAAATTCGAATTCAAAATAGAAATATGATTTCGCAGCATTCGTTTTGCATTATCAGTGTAATGTTGGTGATGTTACATGGCCCTGGGAAGCTGGGGTGCGTGGGTGTGCTGAAACACCCCCAAGATCTTTACTGGTGGTGCTGCGTGTATTATTTTCCATAGGCAGCACCCCCATGAAGGTGTTTAAAAATGGAGAATTGCAAGCAAAATGACCTATATTTTTTTAGTAAAACCCTTTTTTTGCTTGTCAGATTTCTATGGACAGAAATAAGGTTTATTTTGTAATGAAAACCTTTTTTTTTTGCTTGTAAAATTTATCGGGACAGAAATAATCTTTATTGTAGTGAAAACCCTTTTATTTTTTTTGCTTGTCAAATTTACTTTAGCACCCCCAGTTAGAAAAATCGTTCCCAGGGCCCTGAGCTGTTGACTCAATCACCTTTAATTATTCACGTTAATTCATTTCTCTACCAGATACTGTTGCGACAATAATTAAACTATCATGATATTCGATAATCCTATAAAACAGATTAGTAGCAACATATACCTCGCTACATCTGCAAGGAATTAGCAAATTCTAGAAGATGCATCTAGATGAATCTTGACACGTGCCCTGTTTTAAAGGTAGCCAGTGAAAACACAGCTACACAACGGACAATATTTTGTTGATAGAAGTGTATCTCCGTTCCCATGTTTAAGGCCGAGGTTACTATGCAATGAAATGAAACAGATGCCGAGAACGTGTTCGAGGTAAACAAATTGGAATCATTACCTATATCCTATACTTTGGATTAACTGGAAAGTAATCGCATCTTTTTTGTTTTATTTGACTGAGGTAAAATAAATGCTCCAAGATGTAGAATGTTTCATAATCTTATGTTGCAATTTTGTTACCAGTCATCCCAACCCAACAAACCCGTCCATATAGGCCCGTATTCTGAAGTCTGGTTTAACTTAAACTCAGGTTTAAAGTTGTGGTTTAAGTATGGATAGCCAATTGTTACATAAATCACTAACAATAGAGATATCATATTTCAGCTCATTTGGCTCTCAAATCATTCATAATTGTCTAGATAGTATAAATAGATGATTGTCTTCACCATCGATGAATAGGGAATAAGCACAGTAAACATAAGAAACATTACAACTTTATAAAAGTTGTGACACTTTTGGCTTTCCATACTTAAGCCACAACTTTAAACCTGAGTTTAAGTTAAACCCGACTTCAGAATACGGGCGAATGAATTTAGAGATTTTTATTGAGCTTGGAAAGGTACATCCTAAGCTTTAAAATGAAATATAACTTGTAAAAAAAAGATCAACGCCACTACCTCCACAAATAAAGAAAAAAAAAACAGTGAGAGCTTCGAAGAATAAAGAGAAAAGCAGGTTTAAAATTTGGGCTTCACTAAAATTTGAGTTCTGGAAACTGTGCAATCTCTTTGGAACATCCAAGCAGTCCGAGAAAAATGATGTCAAAGACACTCTTATGTATCGTCTTTTATTTAAGTAGGCCTATATGAATTAACGATTTAGTCAATTATATGAAGTAGGACAATCACCTTGATCATTCTTTCAAATTAGCCGATTTGCTCGTTTTTACTTTTTGAAGACCAATTGACTATTTGGGAAAATAATACAAAATGAATGAATTCAAAGCAATCGGTTTACATTGATTTGACTTGACAAAACTGAGCTGCAAGGTCCTGTTTATCACCATTGATATTATGACGTTGGAAAAAAACCCTGAAAATGGGACCAGAAAATCACTATGTAGTGGTTAAAAAAATGAGAGAAAATGGTGTAAAGAAACACCATCCCAATTTAATTCCAAAAATTAGATATAGACAAAAAAAATAGACTCCCCAGGAGATTCTTTGAGTGATGAGTTTTTTTCAATTCTAGATATCCTGAAAGTGTCTGAACGAACTTAGATATTTCTTGTTCTTTGATGTTTTTAAATCCATGCTATACAACACACATCAAAGTTTGGGATAAAAAACGAAGAGAACTTTGTAATGTTAATAACTTATATCTTTAAATAAAACGAGCATTGCCGCGGATGGGACACCTCTTCACTAATGTATCATGTATATAGTTCATGCATAATACGTTCAAATAATGTACATTAACCCTATCTTTCCGGAAGGACCATCAGTTAATAAGGTTTATATGAAAAGTAACATGCAGCAAACCAGACGCTGACGTCATACTATAGGGTCTGCCGGTGCCCGGGCATCGCTCGTGCATGTAGAAATAATGCGGCGCCACGAATCGAATACTACAATAAGTTTATAACATTATCAAGAACTTTCATTTTCGTTTCTCATTATGACGCGTTATTTACAGAAGGACAGAATCACTGTTCTGCATTTTTTAAAATGATATTTGTTTGTAATCCTCGTTTCACTTCATTTTCATGACCTGCAACGTAAAAGAATAGTGTAACTCAATAGTATTCGTATAATTTGTCAGTTCGTAAAGATCATAAAACTGGATAATTGGTTTAAAGACTGTAACATACCTATAACATCGGTTTATTACCAAGTACACCATGTTTTCCGTTGTTTCCATGGTGATGTGGAAGGAGGGCTGGAAAGTGGCAAGATATTTTGATACGCGGTTACTAAAGTACAATTTTCACGGGGATGCGAAAGATTTGCAAAAGATGCAAATATAAAAAAATGTTTTGTTTCTTATTAAATTTGTAAAAGATGCAAATATTTCAAAAAAATGTTTATTAAATACGTTTCAGTAAAAAAAATCACCAAAACCTGGGCTGAGATTTCGGAAACATTGTCATTTACTGATCGAAAAATGAGAAACGAAGGCCAAAATTTAAAACGATTTTGAAAAAAAAAACCGGCCCACGTATGTTCGCCGGAAAACATTTGGAGCGTTAAATTCAAAAGTCGAAATTTGACATATTTCGACATGCGCATACTCAGTCAGTTGTTCGCTTGCTCTATGAAAAACCACACTTTATGAAATGAAATGATACCCAAAACAAAGTTTGTTGCTATGTCGGGAGGGCTTTCGCGATCTTTGTGGACATGCAGGTGCATATCAAAGGCGTCAGCGCATATAGGATTATCCTTTGTTCACGGGGGGGGGGGGGGGATCTATTGTTGCGTCCCCCAAACACAAAATATATCTCATATAATCAAGAGTGATATCTGATATGATATACCCAGTCTCATCAGTTAATCCACAGGTAACTCATAATTTATGAAGATTTAAAAAAGTAGAATAAAAAATAAATAGAAAAAAAAAGTGAGGGGGTGGAACAGAATGGGGGAAAAAAGAAGATAAAAACGGACACCTAAATTGGCCTAGAATTGGTTCATTTGAAGTAGATTTGATCTGGGGTGTGTGCTAAAGCTATCTTTGTCTCTCGTTGAGGATATGGCAAAATAAAAAACGAATCTCCTGGCAAACTAACAAATTACCTAAACCATTTGAATGATAATTGATTTAAGGACTGAAATAAGGAAGATGTGGAAAGTGGGGTAAACCACAAACCATGGTACGATTCGATATTCTGTGAGTGATTTCCCGATGATCGCGCCATTAATGTTATTCTATAAGGCAACATTAACTGGCTAAATCTAATGCGCCTATGTCATTACTATGCTGATTCTTTTAAAATTGGAAAAGATTAGGAAGTCTTGACAATGAATTCCCAGCACCGTCAAGCAGGATGAACGTATAGGTATGGTATCCAAGAATAATCACGATAATGGACTTTTATATCCAGCACGGTTATACCACGATTGTATACCTGTATGGTAGATTTGAATTGAAGGCATGGAGGAGCGTTCCATGAGTAATTTTGGCAGTGGTAGTGTTTCCACTCTTCCCGAAATTCGGGAAATTTTGACTTTTTCCAGGAAAGGTTCGGGAAATGAAAAAATTCCAGGAAATTCCGGGAATTCCGAAAATGACAAAATTAAACAACAATTAAATGTAGCAACTTTTAATATTCATGTTATTTTTAAAGAACTGTTTACCTTGACACGTAGCTAAAAATTTTCCGCTCGCGCTCCTTGCTCGCATTTTGTAAATTTGTTCCTATTTTTAAAGAGGGCGTGGACAAAAATGTGCTATATTCCTTGATTTTGGTCACGTGGACCAAATTTAGGCTCGCTGTATTATTGCCCGAGTTAAAAAAAAATCATACCTATAAATTTCAAGAAATGTTTATGAATTTCGGGAAATGTTGGATTCAGTTTCAGGAAATTTATTTTAGATCTGTGGAAATAATTAGCCAATGGCTACAAATCACTGGCGAAAATTTCGTGAAACGTTTAACTTCTTCACCATTTATATACGGGGGCCATATTGGTAGTCAAAATGAGTTCGAACAGAATCCAATAAAATGACTACCCATGCACGTGTTTGTACGTATGATTAAAAGAAAAATATGTGCAAAATGGCTCTGGGGAAAATGTGTAATATAAGCACGGAATTCCATAATATGTCGGGTCATTTTTCCAAACAATTTTAATACACTGTCCCATGTATGTCTTTTTGTGTTAGTGATCATCAGCTAAAGATCTCACGATTTCATAAAGATACGTTTATTTCAATACCAGAACTTGATCTATGATAATATGGTATCATTTAACATTGATATAAAAAAAATTCTCATGAAATAATAGTTTGCTGCAACTACTTTCTTTTACCTTTAACTGAAAGTAACAGAGTGATCTTGAATGTCGTTTCCATGAGCATGATGAGTTTGTCTAAATTTCACTTCTCGCGTGAGTTTCGAAAGCCATGCAGTGCAAGTGAGTCTGACATAGCAATATCAGTGACATTGGTATTTTACGATAATTTTTTGTTTGAAATCTATTTTGGCTCTAATAGATTCCGCACGAAAGATCGATACAATTATAAAGGCCCATACTTTACTTTACATTTTCACACAAATACGAGTACAATTCCGTGTAGGACCATGTATGGGCATAATATATATTCATAAAAGATTGTTCTTCAAACGTATAAATAGGGAGTCAATGTTGTTTAATTTAATTAGTTGATTGAACAAAATTATGAGCAAATATATAAGCATATATAAATGGTATATACATGGAGCTAATAGCTCCATGGTATATACGAGAGTGTTAGAAAGGAGTACAGTAGAGAAAATCACATAAATTTAATTAGTTGATTATTATTGATACATAAATTCAATTAGTTGATTGAACAAAATTATGAGCAAATATATAAGCATATATGGATGGTATATGCATGGAGCTAATAGCTCCATGGTATATGCGAGAGTGTTAGAAAGGAGTACATGCAGTAGAGAAAATCACAATGATGCGCCACCTAAGTTTATGATAATGATGATGATTGATTTAATCCGATCATTCAACAGTTCAAGAGTTAAGCCATGAATGCGTTTATTCTTGGGGAATCCAAATCCCCCTCTCTTCTTCTCCCCCTCTCTCTGACTCCTACTCGTTTTCTTCATCCCATACACATTGCAGTGCTGAAACATTATTATATCGGTGAATACATCACCTAGGCTAGCGAACAATGGGCACGGCGGAGTTTGTGAAAGTAAGATGCTGTTAAACACTTGAAATGTATTTGAGAAGAGGATTAAGCTGTCTTGCGGGGAAAGATCACTCCTCTTGTCTTATTTGTGTTTGTGATTTAAGCCACCTCGCCATTCAGTCGTGGAAACTTTGATTGTGGTAGTTATTCTTTGGAAGGGATATAGCTATGATCAGTGCATAGAGCTATTTGGTGTGTCTATTTACAATGCGAAGACCTTCACAATAACCAGTGGTACGGCGCTGGGTGCACGTAAAAAGCAATGCAGTAGCAATAAGGCGCCATCCGAGGACGTAACTCTCCGTGCATAAACCACACAGGCGGCTTTCGGTCCATGCGTGTATATTAGCTACATAGAAAAAAGTACACAATATTGGATCAAAATGTAAAAAAGGAAATTACTCTCCGATCGGGCAAAAATGTGTTGGTTTTCTGTTGAAGAGGGCATGAAATTTTCAATAGACATGCGTGCTGTTGAAATGTTTTTATTTTAATGCTTTATTCAATTACTGTGAATGAATTATTGTGCACGTTTTTCAAGACATATCCCACAGTCCGTATGGACCAAGGAAATTTGGGTACTTGTTTTTTGGTAATTTCCAATCGGGAGCTTCAAATATCATCTTGGTATTTTGCCCCGGCGACAATTGCTCCGGGCTTTATTTTGTCGTATATGGTTCGGGTTGCAATAGGGTTTTATAATGTCTATGTTAGGTTTATGGTTAAGTTTAGGATGGGATATAGTGTTAAATCTAGGGCTGAAGTTGGTTATTCCATCAATGTGTTGAATTTGCAGCGGAGCAACTGTCGCCGGAGCAAATGTCATGGAACCGATAATCTTTGCACGAAATGGGTAACGCACCCATATAGCTCAAAACAGTCATGCCTATACCACTCATTCTCTCCCTCGCCTGCCCCAGTTATGTTTCGAAGTTGGATTCGTCTTCGCAGTCAATGAAAAAAAATAGCACATTGTTTAAACCTGTCACTCTAACAACCAGTTGTTTAAACTTTTTTTGTAATTGCTTAAAAGTTCAGCAGCAAGTAATTTTATGCAAACTTGATTCCAAGTGGAGCCATGATCGTATAATTTGCATGTTTCATGGGTATCTCGTTCCAAGGTCCGCATTGATTGAATCATGGTTAAATACATCCATACTGAGCGTTGGCTGAGCTTTCGGATTTACCTACCTGCGGGAAAGGGGAAAAATGCAAAATAGAGTGTGTTCGAGTCGAGTATATAGAAAGACGTGAGGAAGCGAGGTTAGAAAGTGTAATCACAGTGTGTTAACAGAGTGGGCTACGTGAAAAATATTATTCACACTGTTAAAATGGTCAAATTGAACAGTTTGAAGATATTTTCACACTGTGGACACCTGTGGACAGTGTTCACATGGTCGACTATGTGAATATGCGTGTGATACACACTGTTGAAATGCTCAAATGTAACGGTGTGAAGGTGATGTCACATCAGTATGTTCCACACTGTTAACACACTGTGGCACCGTTCTTTCCAGTATGTTTTTGGTTTAATTTCAATTTAAATTAAAGATTTTGAAGTGCTTTTTTTTGTAGATTTTGCGAAAGAATACAATGAGACATAAGTGGGGATGGGAGGGAATGGAGGGAAGGGGTGTCTTGTATTCTTCCACTGTATACGTCCATCGATAATAATATCAATTTACCATCGGACATTTTGACAGTTATCTCATCTCGGACATACTGTAGCTAAATGCTTTAGCATATAACATACCAGCAAGGGAAAGTAACAACACATAAACCTAGTATGCCTTATAATATAGATACAAACACAGACAAACAACTAATCGTTATAATCGCACATTGCATAAAGAAAAATAAAACAAATGATGTGCAATTTGCAACAGGTGTTGGTAGCAATTGTAACGGTTATGTTTCTCACCTATGCGATACAAATGACGATTTTTCAGTACATCTGGACTGTTCGCTCTGGTGATATCAACAGCATTCACAGCAACACTTGATGCTTTTGAGTTTTATCATGAACTTTATAGGTAATTTTTGTTATTATCTTGATTTTTCCCCCAGAAATATCTATTTATTGTAATAGACCGGGAAATGTTTACGCAAAGCTCGTAACGCAATTCATTGTTTCTGTTATAGTTTCCATATGCAATTAAATCTGCTCAGAAGAAATACCAATTCCGGAGCTAAAATATTGGGTACTTAGAATTACACCAGGAGCGTTGTCATGGTTGTGGCCCAGTGGATTAGTATCCGGACTTGGGTTTGAAACAGAGGGTCGTGGGTTCAAATCCCAGCCATGGCGTAGTTTCCTTCAGAGCAAGAAATTAATCCACATTGTGCTGCACTCAACCCAGGTGAGGTGAATGGGTACCTGGCAGGAATATATTCCTTGAAATGCCGAGCGCGTAAAAGCTGTTTGAGCTACAGCCAGGGTAATAATTTTGGAAGCGCATATAGAGACGTTATTCATAATGTGTTATGCGCTATACAAGAACTGACTATTATTATTATTATCATGATCATCCAACTGACTATTTACATCATCATGACTTCGTGTACAGGACGATAACAAGGGTTACAGTGATTAAAACACAAGGAAGAAAAATTTCTTGAAATGAAGGTTTATACACAGCAAAAAATGTGGTGTTAACCGGTGTACATAGAGGACCACACCAGTTATTTTACACCGGTGTTAAACTGACAGTGTTAGTTTAACACCTATAGGTGTTATTACAACACCTTCGGTTGTTACATTTACACTCTTTGGTGTTATGTTCAATCTCTAGGGTGTAATTTTAACACCTCAGGGTGTGGTCCTCTATTAACACCAACTGGTGTCAGTTTTAACACCACAGTTTTTACAGTGTAGCTGATTGCGCTTAGCTGCATAAAATGTTCAGAATTAGCATTAATCTTAATCAAAATGGTAAACCGTTAAAGTTTGGCTTGTCTTTCCTCAATTGATTTCATGATATGCATAAAAAGGAAAACCCTTTTTTAGTTGAACCATGAAAATGGATAGAAAAGTACGATGACAAAAATGACCGGTCACTGACACACAACAAGAGTAAACCCGGCATTTACATTAAATCTAGGTTATATCCAGACCAATACTATCATAGTACTTTATGGACTATGAAACTAAATAAAACATGAAAAATACTCGAAAGATCGCAGACAATTTTAATTTCATTCACAGACTTTACAAAATGGAAATATCTTCAGGAAAATCTCAGCTTTTTTCTCCCATCAAACTTCCTATCGCGTCTGTGTCTGGTGACCTCAAGAAGTTGAGATTTTTTTCTTCATAAAATAAAGCTGAAATGATGGATGGTATAGATTTTAAAAGAGAAAAGGTATTACGGATATTTTGACACCGATCCAATAACCATATGAATAGACTTCCTGTCCAGTCAGTTATGAATTGTCTGGTTTTGTTTAGAAAAAAAAATCGGATATTTTTTTTTGTATCCTTGAGTAAATTCACGAGTGTGTGTGTCTGTGTGTATACTATACACAAAGCATATACTGTACACTCTAAAAAGTTTACCCAATATTGGATAAAATGGTAACATGGATGTTTGCTGGGTAAAATGATACCAAATACTTTGTAAATTTTACGCAATGTTGCGTTGAAATTTACCATTTAAACTTGCATTTTACCCAACATGAGGGAAAATTACGCAGTAAACATGCTTGTTGCCTTACGACCCAATATTGGGTAATTTTTACTCAAACTTTTTAGAGTGTAGAGACAGAATCAACTCTCCATTAAAAAAATGACAAAGAGCATGAAGAGAGAGTTGATGGGGATGGAGATATATAAAGAGAGGAGGTGGGGGAAGGAAAACGGAGAGAGGGAGAAGTGTGTGTGAGAAATAGTATTACAAACATATTGTTTTGCATCACTTTAGTGCAATGAAAAGCAATACATGAAGAGTGTAAAAATAAAAGGACAAACATTTTCATACATTGAACAGTGTTGAATAAGACATAACAGAAGAGTTTCCGGCACGTGGTCACATTTCTACCGCAAGGAGGTCAGATTAAACATGATGTACAGTTAATTAAAGCGCCAAAGTAACTCATGATGGATAATTCGGTGAAAACTGTTAATTTGTTATCTCGACCGTTTCCTCTTCTTCTCTTATCCCCTGATCCACACTTATTCTCTTTTAGATGTGGGATTGGTCCAGAAATTAACTTTTGCTACTTCAAAATTGACATTTAGATGAATAATAATAAAAATACAATTTCAAAGTTATGATTTATCTGTTGCCTTCGGATTTCTTTCGGATTTTTATTTCATTCGTAATGTCAAAACTTTTGGCAGTATACTTTAAATGTTTTTTATATTATTATTTACATTGCATTTGCGTACTATCCCCTTCCGAATAATTTACGCAATTAACAATTACGAAATTGAGCATCATAAAAAGAAGTTGGAAACAATTTATCAAAAACAAGTTTATTTTATTTGATTGGTTGATGAAGGCGACATTCTTTTTGTCATTGGCATAGACCCAAATAGCCGTCAATATTATTGGCAACAACTTTCATATTTCTCTAGTTGTTGTGGAGATGAAAAAAAAATCAACCCCAAAATATTGTGCCCATTGTTTGAAAGCCATGAATGAACCTACTAAAATTTTCTCATATTGATCAACATGGAATACAAACAGAGTAATTTAAGAAAATGTGGAAGCGTCTTAATAATATACGCTATTTTGAAAATCAGCTACCATGCAAGAGTCCATCATTTAGAGGATATACCAACATTAAATACTTTAAAAAAAAATGGGAAAATGAGAATGATAATGACAATATTATTGGAATGACTTTTAAAAATCATAACTTTCGGTCACCATAGATGTTGGAATATTATATTCAGTATGTGGTTATAAATCTTAATCAAAATGTTTGGCATCATGTGTGTAAGACCGGAAAAGACAAAATGTCGGTCATGGTTTACATTCCAAGCATACAACATTACTACAAAAGATGCAATAGTTCTTGCTGTATCATCACTGAAAAATTCTGCAAAGCGATATTTCGCAATCATATCCACAGAGATGTCATTCGCGGGAGATTTAGAACGGAACTGGGTTCCTTTTGAATATTCATGACGATAGTCTGTGACCACAGGATAAATGCATAATTCATAACAATTGTGTGGCATTGGGCGACCGCCCCTCTATGGTTTTCAAGTATTTGAATAACGGGGGAAAAAGATGAATAAAATGGTAGAAATGTCAAGAAACTATATATAGAAAGCAGAGATCTTGGCTGTGTAACTAGTAGGTCCATGATTATACATACCCCTATCTTTCAATTAAGATAAAAGAAATATCACCTTTTGTGCACTCCCCCATAAAATACATTGGCGCCAAATTCATTTTGTACAAACTCTGCGTGCTTTCAACTGGGACACAATAATCACCGCTTCCCCAAATGGCGCGTAACTTGAAAGATCCTTGTCGAGCGATATTACGTGGTGTGTCTATGGGCACGATGTGATCGGGGGACACAAAATGACGGGGGTCGAAGTTTTTACCACCAGGCATTGACGTCACTATAGTTTTGGACTTTGAACCTGCATGCAGGAGTTCAAAAGCAATATTTACACCTGCGGTCGATTTGATGGTGATTTTGTAAATGCGGAGTGTGTGTTTTGTGGTGTGCGCGGTCGAGCCACTATAATATTTATTTATCATGGGTTAGTAAAGTTTATAGACTGGTGATCGAAGGGCACCGGGATTCCCACGATGTGATGAGGGCGGGTGTATGTGAATGTGTGTATGAGACCAAGTGTGGTTTGTTGTGTGAAAGGATCATATATATATATATATATGTATATATATATATATATGTATATATATATATATATATATATATATATATATATATATATATATATATATATATAATGGAAGAGAGAAAGAGAAGGGAGAGTGGGAGGACAGTATATACAGAAAGAAAGAAAGAAAGAAAAGAAAATGAGAATGGGAAGATGAGTGGAATTAAGTGAGGTGCGGAAGGAGGTGGTGTGC
The DNA here is from genome assembly GCF_037042905.1 of Lytechinus pictus. Lineage (NCBI taxonomy): Eukaryota > Metazoa > Echinodermata > Echinoidea > Temnopleuroida > Toxopneustidae > Lytechinus > Lytechinus pictus. The sequence goes on from NC_087255.1 coordinate 12,988,716, forward strand.
ATTAGAACATTTTCTGTGTGTTGTATAGGGAGAGAGAGAAAGAGAGAGATGTAAATCGGGGAAGAGAAGCCGAGTGCATTGAGGTTGCCGTGGTCGTGGCGCCAATATTGGGATGATCTTCACAAAGTTTATGGTGCATGAATTGGTGACCTGTTTGGTGTACCCTCTGAAATATACCAAGCCAATCTGAATGTGATATAGATGTTGATTAAACAATCAATTCAATTCAATTCAATTTTTTATTCCATTTTCAATCAAAACATAATACAAAGTAATATAAAGTAATACACGTACAATCAAGTACAATTTTACAGACGAGCATTCTTACTTCGTAAAACAAAAACAGTATAATATTGAGCATAAATGGAAATGAGGGAGGTCCACTAAAAAGCAATCAAATGAGTGCTTATATTTTTTGAATGCACAATAAACTTCACAGAACTATACTAAGTCCGTTTTAACCACAAGGCAGTCAGCATGCATTGTAAATATAATACACACAGATCAGAAAATCTGCTATCGCTTACGACGTATTTCAGAACAAACCCTCATAATACAAAGCAACAGTTAAAAGTATATGACAAATGGCCCTTACGATTAAATTCTCTACATTCCATTCTTTTGAAAAATGAAAGACCAGAAAGAGTGAATCTATGTGCGGATAGTATTCAATTTGCATTCCATGTGCGAGCCCCCGCAACCGGCACATAAACACGCGAAATAACAATGTTAGTATTACTGAAAGGAAGCGATTTAAACCACAAATATTTGACAATATTGATCGAATCAAGTGGTTTTTATTGTATAGCCATTCAACGCCATTCGGCGCACTCCGGCCTGTCGGTTCTTCGAATTATCGATCTATGCAAATGAGCGGTTCAATACTCACCCGGATAACCGCAAACCACCAATCTCAAGGGCATGCTCTGTACTAAACGCAAGTTTACTACGAAAGATCTATATTGCGGACATGGGCATTTTGTTTGGGTTATTTATGAAGGGTATTCTTAAATCCATTCAGGGTACTCTACATGGTTTGAAGAGCCACCTTTGCTGACCTGGGACCCGTCTTACAAAGAGTTGCGATTGATCCGATCAATCGCAACTATGGAGAGCCAGCAAAGTCAACATGTAAAATACATGTTTGCTCAAAAAAAATCTAGATATGAATGTATATCCATGAATTCATTGATTTCTTGACAATTTGATGTGATCTCCTTTGTTTACAAAGAACATTTTGCAAATTTCCTTTAGAAAAAATTATGAAACTGATGGATTTCCATAGAGTTACGATTGATTGGATCAATCGTAACTGTTTGTAAGACGGGGCCCAGAAGATCAAATCAGAAAGCATGTAAAATGTCACGAGATGAAGGTTCATTTCTTTATTTAGTTCTTAGTTATATTGTTGAACTTTTCATTTTAGTAGTTTACACTGGTAGTGGTGGTGGGGGTGATGTTAGGGCTATTTTCAATAACAGATGAAGTTACATTTTCTCCATTATTGATCATTGGCTAACTCGTTTCACTCGCTCGCAATTTGGCGGATATTGTGCAAGAGGTCCCTTTCCTTGCGTCACTGGGTCATAAAGCTATGCAGGTTTACTGTTTATGCACGGATATATGGAGAGGAGGGCATGACAGACTCGTGAATATGATCACAACATTTTCTTCCTATTTTGTTAACGTTATTATCCATAAACATACTTTTCCCCGTAATTAGCGCGCATGCGATCTGGGGAAGAAAGAGCACACCTGTCCGCTCGCTTCTGTCTCCCATGCAGCCGCCCACGCAAGCGTTCCTTGCAAAACTGTGACAATATTTATCATCATTATTTGGAAATTTTAGTATCTTGGATAGACAGCGTTTGTGTTACTCTTAATAACTGGGAACGATAAACAGACACCTTTAAATATAAATTTGATAGCACGCATTGTTTTACTTTAATACCTCGAGCAGATATTATAATTTGAATCGCCTGACTGATCACGAACATTATAAAAAAAGTACAAAGACAACTTTTACTGCAAGTGCAACTCACGAGGTTTTAAACACTATTTACTTAGAGCCGAATTATTCGAAATTTGACAAGTTATAACATGATTAACAGTCTTCATTGAAAACATATCACTATTCCCAATATTATTAATCATATCGTTTTGAAAAGCAGGTCTCGTTGGTACCCTGGCACGACCGCAGTGTTTATTTACTAGCTTTATAATAAGATAGGAAGTGTCAGAGTCCATTATCCAACACTACTTTATTTTTGGTTGAGCAAACAAGGATGAGATATCATCAAAATGATAAGGTGGTATAACGGTCCTATAATGACCCGATGTGTTGTCAATGAAAGCTCGAAGGAGCCTCGAAGGAGCAACTATTTTATACATGATGATATAAGGTTTGTTTTTATCACGTTGTTGTATAAGGTCTATGGTTTCACACTCAGGGGCACTGGCGTCACTGGCGGATCCAAGGGGGGGGGGGGGGGCACAGCCGGCCCGTGCCCCCCTTTTGAGAGGCACAATTAAAATTTGTAATGTTAAATTGCTGTTAAAACAGAAGTGTGCCCCCCCCCTTTGAAAGTGAAGACTTTTTTTTCTTGTCAAATTTTTCCTCAGGAAAATGTGCCCACCCTTTCGAAAATTCCTGGATCCGCCCCTGACTGGCGTACACTGCGGAGGGCCATGCCCCCTTAAAAAGTTCGACCAAGAAGAACAAAAGAAAAATTGAAAGATACAAAATTATACAAAAATTATTTTCTTCGTATTAATATGTAAAAATCTATCAAAAAATTGGATTCCTGTGTAATAAAAGATTTTTTTAGAACTGTAGCTCCATCCGTCTTATCTGGCCTTTCAAAATTGTTGGCTGATTACGACACTGCCCCTGGTCAAGTTAATATTGGAAAAAAAGAAGAAAAGAAATGGATTTTATTATTTTACCATAAGATCGATTAACATGCAAGTAGCTGATTATACCGTATAATTAAGCATTAAGTTTCGAATTGTGAATAATCGGATTGCGGACATCTCTTTAATTTTTGATGTTTTGGCGAAAAAATTGGAACCCAATTTACACAACCTCTGTTTGAAATATAAATAAGATTCCCTTTTGCCATTGATATAGTCGGTCTCTGGTACCATGGGGTATTGGGCCCCTTTGTTCAAACTCACTGATGATATCAGAATCTTTTATTCGTTTTTTTTTCTATTGCGAGTTCTGAGTCACAGATGCAACTTTTGCAAATCATCTATAGTACGGCGCTCGTCAATGGCATGCTAGCTGGTATATAGCCCGATTAGAAAGTAAAAAAAAAGGAGAAAATGTAATATAATAAAGGTTGTTCGTCTGCTGAGTGAATCATCAAAATATTGGCGGGTCGAAAATGATAATCGTTTCAGGGTTCCGTTGGGGAACCCGCCCTGTCATTTATATATATATTTTTTTCCATTTGAACATTATTGATTTTTTTATTAATTTATGCATGAGTTAAATGAGAATACTAGTATGACATGAAATGACTAATCCCTGCTTGGTAATAACTAAACATTGGAAAGGAATTAATGGTGGTTGAATGTCTTCAATATTCATGAGAAATATAACTGGAGCAATATATCGTCATTCGATTTTTACTTTCATTAATCATATAAACAAGAAAATATTGAGAAACAGAAAATAGACTTGTATCATCATGATCATTGGATCTGGTGTTGCCATGACGACGATGTCGTCTTGTCGCAATATCAGTTATCATGATATATATACACTGTTAAAAAACCCTGATTTTACAGAAAAAACTGAAGATTTTGCAGAAAGCAATAACATAATCATTCTGTAAATTCATAACACAGGAATTTTCTGCAGTTTAACAGAACAGGTCTGTTTAAAAAGGGGAAAATTTGTAAGGTTCCATACACCAAATACCAATTTCCTGTAATTTTACATGATATAGTGTAAGATTACGCAATCTGGTAAGATTACAGGTGTTCTCGAGACTCTGCTGCAGGAACCTCTTTTATTTTGAGGATAAATTTTCTAACAGTGTATATACATACATATATATATATATATATATATATAAGAGAGAGAGAGAGAGGGACCACATGCAGAGAGTGGGGGGGGGGGGGGGCAGTAGGATGTCCGAAGATAAGAGGGATGGGTAATAATGATATACAAAAGGATTAAAATATAGTATACACAGGAAAAGGAGATTTCATATTAATTAATGAAAACCAGGGTACTATGTCATTATATGCCCACGCCGCATTTGAACTTCCTAAAACCATCTTCGGTGTAATTCGGGGAAACTCGGGTTTTTATATTGGCCTTCGTCATATTCGTACTTCTTAGAAATCAGCGCACTATACATGCTATATGACGGCTAACAACCCGATGCCTGTATTGTGTCACTGAATGCTCTTCAAACTTCTTTGATATACATGTATATCATGATATCAATCTATAAGGATGCCAAGCATTGAAATTTTCGTTGTCATTTTGACTTTTATGTTAGTGTAAGAATAATATGAATAGAAAATTATTCTTTACCGGAAGCGGATCTCACTGACGCATTAATGAAAATAATGATAGAGACAAAAATTAACAATGAATAAATGAAAAAAAAGAATCACGAATAGACTTAACAGGTCAAATTCAGTGTATTTAATTGGTTTGAGATGAAATATTTGACCAATTATTTGATGTTGAGAGCTAATCAATTTATTATCGCAAACTCAAATTCTTTACTTTGCGCCACAAGTTCGCCTTTTCATTTAAAAATAAAACTGCCCTTCTGGAATATAATTTCCATTTTTGCCCCCATGCCCCCTGAAAAATACACGAGCTCGTTATCGTGTCATTGCTGATATTTTTATTATTATTAATAATTATTATCATTATTATTATTATTATTACTATTTTTACCACCACCATCATCATCCTAACGATTATCATAATAAATATATTATTACATTTACTTATAACTTGCGTCAAATACAACGAATGTAGCAATCGGTAAGCATTAAATACTAAGGTACATCCGGGATCGGGAGTATGTGCATGATCAAGAAGCATTATGATATCAGACTATAATAATATATTTGATATTTCGACACACGTTGGAAAATAATCAGGAAGTGATCGATAGAATTGGGGATTGATCGAAACCGTTTTGTTTTGGTCAGGAGGTGTTTTTTAATATTTATTTGAAGTAGTCGGATGATACGCATTACATCGTAGATTCTACATGGTGTTATTATTGATGAAAAATGAATGGCATAAACTGTCATTTTCGGTCCATCTGGCATCTTTTGACGCTTCCTGTTTTATTTATTTATTCATCAATTTATTTATTTATTTATTTCTTTATTTTTTGTATGTATTTATTCATTTATTATCAAAGTCTGCAGTTTCTAGTTTACAGTAAACAATAATCAGGGCCACAGAACGGTTTTGAAGGGGGAGGGTGGCCATGCAAAAAATCACAATCAGATGGTAATTTTTACGTTTTTGTACACGATTCTGAGAAAAAAGTGGGGAAGCTGGGGGGGGGGGGGGACTCAAGCCCCCAGCCCCCTATAAGACTGGGTGTGTGAGTGAGTGTATAGGGTTTTCCAAACAAATAACTACCAACTTCCAGATCTAGACTACCAGCCCCATCCCCCGGTTCAGCGGCCCCTGATAATGACATAAATACAGAAAATTACCATACAACTATCAATTTATTTTATATAGCATGTATAATGAGAGTAATTGCGTTTTTTTTTCCTGTGGATCGAAACTAATTGCGACCAAATACTCATTCGGTTGTGTTTTTTTTCCTTATGGTTTCGTTTTGACTTCCACAACCATTGCAATGGCCAGATATTTTGTTAAATCGACATCTCGAAGAAAGTACATTTCTTGAAATTTCAATTTTCTTTCGAGGTAACTATAAATAATTATCAACAAGACGAGTGCGTAGAAAATTCCATCGCGGAAGTGAATTCCCCAAAATCATGAAAATATGATTTTTTTTTCAAAAGGAAGGGGGTGTAAGTTCAACTGAAAACCTCCAGCGAGAGAGGGTATAGCGACCGAGATGTGTGTATTATTTTTTATTTGTTTTCGATGGTAAAATTGTGTGTTCTGGTGAATATTCAGAAAATATTTTCACAAGCAGTAATTTAAGGGCGGGGGGGGGGGGGGGGTGTTGGACCCCCTTACATGAACCCTCTTACCCCCTCCCTACGCTCCTATTCCTTATCAAATACCCTCTCACTATATACTTCAGATGGGGAATAGGTGCATGTCAGATTTTGGTTTGGTAGTTAGGAACCTCCATGATGGAATAAGATTGATGAAAATATCTACTTTTTAATCCTTTAGATTGAGATTTTCAGTCTAATTGTGGATTGGTCCCTTATTTTAATCTATAGAAATAGTGTATAGTATCAGGAATGTTCAAAAGAAATGTTCCATCATTTAAATACTTTAATTAATGACATGCCATATCAAATGATAAAGGTTATAGTGTTATTAGGGTATATACATATCTAGTCCGATGGGACGAGATATATGATAACTTCAGTGTCATACGACAATCTTCTTGTCATCCGACTCTCTCTCACTCTGCCTCTCTCTCTTTTTCTCTCTCTCTTCCACTTTCAACTCTCAGAAGGAGAAATATGAGACACGTGTTATTTGAGTACAGAGTGACATCCAACACAGCTCAGTCCACTCAAGCATCGAGTGCAATAATCCTAACGCCATAAACTTGACCTATATAATGAAAATTGAGTGAACAATTTCGGACATAAAATGGGAGAAAAACAATGAGAATGGCGCAGATTTTGTTGCAAAATAATTTGCACCTCTTTATTCTTCTATCATGTTTATACCAACCGCTCCAAGAATTTGATTGTTTTTAAAAGGGCCTAAATAAATGAATTTAATACTGAATATTTTCTAAAGAAAAAAAGTAGATGTATCTGGTTACCAGATGGAAAAAATACCCAAATAGAAAAATAAAAAAAATTTCTTGTATTGTTTTATCTTTTATTTGTTCTCAACTTCCTTCGACATATTTTACAAGGTAATTTTGCCGAATCATTATCTGGAAAAAAGGCAGAACAACGAGAGAGAGAAAAAAAGCCCTTTAGCTGAAAATTTGCCCTTGGTAACCATTTCTTCGTTTTTGTTTCATAAATTGAATAAAAGCATCTGCCGGAAAATCACGCTTGCTGATCTGCAGGAAGTATGAATATTACAATAATTAGAGACGAAAACAAGTTTTAATTGATTGCAACCGAAGGTAATAACAACTGTAATACTGGGACGTGGGAGGTCATAATACCCAATGGATTGTTAGCGCAGCGTGATAATTAGGGTTTGATAATGACGATAAATCAATATTTACTTTATACAATATATGTCTTCATTGTAAATCATCAAGAATCGCAATATCTACAACAGATCTTAATCAATGTGCCCGGTCAATATGTTTTACATAAATTATTATTTTTCTGTAAATGATTTTATTGATGTAAAACAGTTAAGGTTTGTGATGGTTTGAATTAAGTTGGAAGCATCTTGCACCGCTGGTGGGAAAATTCCACTTTCCTGTATGATGGATGAACTCGTCAGAGAGCAAATACCAGAAGTCATACAGATTCGGAAATTTCCCCTAAACAAAGTTATCAAAAGCCGCTGGAGAGACGAAAGGCTTACTAACGATTAGTACTGGGTTTCTCCACGGTCTCTCTCGCACGGCTACAGGTTGCAATCTGCAAGCTGAGTCAGACGAACAGATCGCTATATATACCCCCTAAAAATAGCAAATGGTGGTATACCATAAACACAGCCGTGAGATTCCCCCGTATTCAGCGTGCGCTCAGGTATAGTCCGTAACCTTCACCGTTCAAAATCATGAATATTCAGCGCCTGCTACCGCAGAAGGACCTTTCATTGGACTGATAATGGGTGACGTCAGGAAATCTACATGACGTCGCAATGATTTATTTGCCTCTCTCTCTACGTGTGTGCGATCGGGCGCACAGTTGATTCATGTTTATTCATCGTTGTCATGGGAACACGGAGCTCCGTACAGTTGGAGTTCGATCACACGACTGAGAACCTCTCTCGCCGTACAGATCGAGTATATATACCCGTCTAAATTTAAACGGGCGGTGATTGGCTGGATGTGTCAGGCCTGAATGAACGCCGAGGTACAGACGACGAGATTATAACCACTACTCTGGGAATCTTCAGGTCATAACCACTTTTGCTCTCGTGCTGGAAACATCGTATCTTGACAATTTATTTACCAGCTCATAAACCAAAACATTGGAAAGGAAACATGGCAGCCTTACTAGGAGAAATCAACCACATGCCTGGGAACAACAATGACTTCTCGTATGAGGTAAGCATCTTACACTTGCACTTGTTGCATGCCACTTGTTTATATTTACGATATGATGCTTTCAACAATAATATTCATAATATTACTTACTATTCCAAATGTAATTGGTTAAATAGTTATCTTGTTTATTTGTTGTGCAGTGTGGTATCAAGATGTCTTGGCCATAGCTAAATTAGTAAGGGCTTTAACTTTATTTCAGATATCTTACATTGATCTTTCTATATCAATTACGAGATTATATTGTATAACGGCCTCGCTTTAAAATATTAAAGCTTTGCAATATTATTCCTTATCCTTATTTCTCTTTTGAAAATATGTTGAACCTGTTGATCATGTACCATACAGATGTACATGTAGTAATTAAATAATGGGCCTATATGTTAATTGCATGCAAAGTTTGAGGTCCGTTTCAGCTTGGATTCATTTACAATTCGGGCTTCAAGCCACCCCGCTTGAACTCCGGCCGAGCGATACGCTCCTAATCCGTTCCTCATTCATAGAGTTCCAATCACCATCTTCTAACAATGCAAGCCATTCAGTCATTGAAGCGATGCCATTCTATTCATTGACCACCGGGTTTTGAAGATGTTCTTGAAAAGGACAAGCTAGTGATTAACCACGGACTTTGCATTCCTGCATAATTAGTGTAGCTTCTCCATTCAAATCACCCCAGCCCAGATTGATCAGTCTATTGTTATGGAGAGAAAGGATTCTATTCAGATTGACTTTCATTCCTTCGACTTTCACAAACATCCCTCAATTGTTTAGCAAAGAGTTTTTGGCTTCCGCATAGTTCACTGGAAGGTTATGTAATTTATGCTATTAATGTCGTAATTTGCTTGAGTATCAATTCGAATCGTATAATCAAATTTTTGCTTTCTTTTCATTCATTTTCCAGATTTGGCCTGATATGGAGAGCTTTCTTCAAGAGATCTGCCCTCCAACCAGCTTTGAGGAGCCATCATTTGCCCCAAGACTCGAGACCTGCTCACCAACCTCCACAGTGTTCTCTGGAGTAGGAAGCGATGGAAGCACTTGCCTGTCACCGCCCCCAGTCTCGCCGCAGTCCGATACATTCGCCCAGGTCTATGACGAGCTTCTCGACCTGGACTTCATCATCAACAACACATCCGACCTGGAGGCATTCAGTCCCGAAGCGTCACCAGAACCAGTTGCAGTTGTACCGTTGCAGCAGATCAAGATCAAGGAGGAAGCATCATCACCGCTTCCTGGTGCCACACCATCAGATTGCATTGGACATTTTTATGATGATACCCTGAACTTTAGCAACGCCTTTGAAGCTAAGGTTGCACCACAGTTGATCCAAAACCAGACACAGCAACAACAGCAGAAGCAACAGTACCTCTTGACTGGCGATCTTCACCACATGCAGCAGCTGCACCATCAGCAGCAGCAACAACAACACCATCAGCAGCAGCAACAATATTTCCAGACCTACAACGTTCACCACCTCCAGATGGCATCGCAGCTGCAGCAACGCTCTGATGCACAATCCATTCCCGAGCCACCACCTTACTCTCATCAACATCTTGTCACATCCCAGATGACCAGGTTGGCCATGCCACAGCAGCAACAGCTTCCCCAGCAACACATGCTGCCAACGCCACCCAACACTCCACCAACCTCGCCACTCCTTGATCTCCTCCGCAACACTCCAGTCGACACCACTGTCCCGACTTCAGTGCCCGCCACTCAGATCGTCCGAAGGAAGGGAAGGAGAACATGGGGTCGTAAGCGAACCACCACTCACACCTGCTCTCACCCGGGATGCGGGAAGACCTACACCAAGTCATCTCATCTCAAGGCTCACATGCGCACCCACACCGGCGAGAAGCCTTACCACTGCAACTGGAAGGGATGCGGATGGAAGTTCGCCCGTTCAGATGAACTCACCCGTCACTACCGAAAGCACACCGGTGACCGACCATTCCAGTGCCACCTGTGTGAACGAGCCTTCTCCCGCTCTGACCATCTTTCACTTCACATGAAACGTCACATGTGAATGAATGAACTGAACATTATTGGTTTATTTATTTCGCAGTGCGAACGCACCTGCAGACGATAACACATCGGCCTGCTCGTGTCAAATCATGCATATAGCGAACTATGTGTTTTTATTACCGTTTTGTCAAAGAAAATTGGCACAAAAAAGTTACACACATTTTGTGTGGTTGTTTGATAGGATTTTTATGTATTTTTGTGACTTGAGATCAGGTCTGGTTACTTTGATCCGAAGAATTTCAGGAAACCTTTGAAATGAAATCCTTTTTTGTGACTTTGTAAGCTTTTTTGTCAAGTGCCTCTTAATGTACAAATGGTATTCACAATCGCTTATGCGCAATGCCGAAAGCAGCTTCGTCCGCCGAAGTTGCTCGAAGCGTGCCGAAGAGATCCGATCAAAGCCAAGTAGGTTCGTGACGATTCGCTCAGGTTGTTTCTCAAAGTCTTTGACAATCTTGAACCTCTTGGGCTTGGCTGATCGATGACATCTTAAGACCAAATACGATACCGTGTTGTCCACATGAAACATGGTCCGATTACTTACATCTTAAATCGGTTTAAATTCGTTCTGGTCAGAATTTTTTTGAGTGAAAACTCTGTAAAACAATTTTCAAATCGTGTATATTGAGTGCCTCACCACAGTACTGTTATTTGTATTTGTTATCGGTGAAATCAACAGCATTTAAACAATATCATTTCGTTTTCACAGTGTAAGGCATTTCATGTTAGTGCACCAATTGTTTCTTTGTAAATAACAAATTTTATATGAAAAGGAAATTGATTGGCGTTGATCGTCTCAAGAAAAAAAAATCTGAAAACTCAAGACAACTTATATATTCCATTATTTTATGATCGCGCGAAATTGCCAAATTCTTATTTTTATCGTATTTAATTCATGACAGAGAAATGCGAGTCGTTTGAGTTTTCAGATCAACTCTTAAATTATTCAAAAAGTATGCCTTATCTTGCTCGCTTTATGTTACATTGCAGTACCTTCTACAACTCTGCGGGATAATATCATTTAGTTGACTGTAGTTATAAGCAGGACTTTACAACAAAAAGTCAAGATTCAATCATTAAACATGTTGAATATCAATATTCTGCTGAACTATGATTCAATGTATTAACTGAATTGTAATGAACACCGCTGATAAAATGTTTATTTCATTCCGTCTGAGAATTGACGTGAATAACAGTGAATAAAACCCAATCTGAGGAGAAAATATTTGAAAATATATAACTTATCTGTTCAAGAATATTTTATCTTGAGTTTAACATTGTGGCTGGTTGGTTGGTTGATTGATTGATTGATTGATTGTTGGTGATAAAGTGATGAAAGATCGTGTTGTTCTCATGTTTAATGAGTGTGACGTTGTTTGTTCTAGTGGATGTTGTTGGAAGTTTGCTGATGTTGTAAGAAAGTGATTATGGTGATGATGTTGAAGTTATTGAATGTTGCTGATAAAGTTGTGAATGTGCTGATAGATTGTGTTCTTGGTGTTCAATTGTTGGGGGAGACACATGGCCATGATGGTGGTGAGTGTTCTGTTGAAAGTTGTTGATGTTTGCAGATGACTATCATGATTATGGTGGTTTAATAGCGAATGCGAAGTGGAATTGATTCAAGATTGTTATTATTTGAGAGAATTAGTTGCTTGAACTTGAAGCATGTAAAAGGTCCATGCCTAAATAAAGATTTTGATGGTGAAAATGATTACTGCTCGGATAAAATTCTGCGACATTATGATCAGTAAACAGAATAAAACAGAAAAGATTAAAATGCACCTTTATCAAAGCCATAATTTTTGTCTATCTTCTATCTATCTATCCATCCATCCATCCATCTATCTATCTACCTATCTATCTTCTGTCTATCTCATTCAATTTTCAGACAAAATAAATAAATTAGGGCCTCTCTTAAGTGCACGATAGCGTTTGAAATAATTTAACGTTTTTTTAATACGAGAATTCCCCCATTTTCTATCAAAATTACTTGTACAATTCATCAAAATTATCCAAGGGGTTAGTCTGTTAATCCTTCCTCCTTATAATCAAAATAATAAACCCTCAAAATTTTCCTTTTGTAAATTACTTGAGACGAAAATATTGAACAGACACCTTGTTTTCAATAAAAGTAAAGTAAGGTAAAATCATACTTTATTTCAGACACTTTCTACATCATTGTGAACATTTTGCGATTCGGTTTTTGTAATTGAATAGATGATTATCTTTTAATTGTATATGAATGGTATTTTGGAAAGAAAAGTAAGCAATTGAATGAATAAGTAAATAAATGAATCCGTACATGTATAGCTAAATTTGAAAATATTTCAGAGAACACAGAAAATCTCAACTGCGTATGAGAACAAAGAACGGGAAAATCCTTAAGTTTAATCTTTCAGAAATGATTTAGACGTAAAGAAGGAGAGGGACTTCAGATCAAATTAGTCATGTACAAAATTAAATTCATCATTTTGTATTTCGCAACCTATTAACGAAAGTCAAGTAAAACGCATGTTCAGTCATGATAGAATCTTGATTGCCTTCTGTTTTATTGCATCACCTCAACAAATATTTCAACATCGGACATGTCGGAGGGGAGATGTTAACGCTGAATCATCATCGAAATGAAATGATGAGGCATTCCATAGAAATCATTAATACAAAATAATCAAGACAATAATCCAGTAAAATTCCATAAGACGAATATAACCCGTTTGTTAGGAAATACGACAAACATTATTTGTAAATTACCCTTTTAATTTTGCATTAGGAAATTTCATAATTCTAATAATGTTCGTGCTGCACTCCATGTAAATGCTAACATTTCCATCCAATAGTTGAATATAACTTGTGAGACAATAAATGTATTTTAATCCCTATTCATTATGATATATGAGATTATACGACGAAGCAAAAAAATCTTAAAATCGGTAAACAGAGTTTCCAAAACAAAGGTAAAGCAAAGGGCTTATCTAAAATTACTTTTTGTTTGTGGTTGTTGCAGTCGAATGCTTTTTGTTTTTAGCGCCTCTAAATATCCATTATTATTATGCTTGCTGAACAGGGTTAAACAAGTATTACGTCAAACAGTAGAAAATGGTTACGAGAAACAGATATTACGAAACATAATCATTCAGATTATACATATCAGTACCCTTTCTGAAAGTGGTTTAGTACACATTATGTCATCCTGTAGTAGCTAAATATTTATTATTCTAAATTTAGATTTTGATTTTGTGATAAGATTATGTTCCCTTGCATGTCTATGCACATATTAAATGTTTAGGAAGTCCTTCAATAAGGTAGGGACAAATATGTACAGTACATCCTATCATACTAGCATAATCATCGTCATGTACTTTCAAAAATAAGAGTTTCGTAAGCGTGTTCTTGTCGATGGGGGCGCTGTTCAAAATAGGTTTGGAGAAGACTTCAATGGACAGCTTTCTCCCCCTTTTCACTCATCAAAATGATCTGTTCAGTCTTGAAATTATTATTTTAAAATTATCATTTCGATGTACTTGCCTATATATACCAGTATACATGTCAAGACTCAACTTAATAACAGATAGTTTGAAAAGATGGCCAGTTATTGTATTTTTGGAACATTTTTTTTAACGATACAGAACGGTCAATATTATGTCATCACTGTGGGCATTCCGTCATCCAGTGATTCCACAATTATAATTATCTTTGACCTAAAATCAGAAAATCAAGAAGCGATGATGGTGGTGAATTGGTGATGACGAAAATGATAAAAGAAATCAACTGTTTTATTGCTATACTCAGGTTTACAGAGTATATAGCAACAAAACAAAAATCGATCAACGTTTATTTCTATATAAAATCAAAACATCGCAAAGGTATGGTTTAAATTATTTTATATAAAAATACCCTCAAATCAAACAAAAATCCCTGCATTTACAATGCTTTGTCGGATACCAAATGAGGATATTACAAAGTTTGAGGCTCGAGCTCTTTGTCACGTCCTTGTCCTTTAGGTTTTGACTAAAATAAGGGGGAGGGGGGGGGGGGGGGGGTCATGTCTGATAAGATCGCCACCTGACACCGTGTTTTAATAAAACACACGGAGAATCGGTTTTATTGTGCTCGATCGTTCAATCATTTATTGATATAAAAATTATGAACAATTAACTCGCAGTATTTCAACCATGAGCCGCAATTTCTAAAAATGGCGGCAGACGCGGCCATTTCTTTTCCCCCCATGCTGGCCGGGAAGGGGGGGGGGGGGGGGATGGACGAGACGATCGTTCCCATTAACAGTTTTTCAAAATTCAAAATTCCCCTCCCCGGATCCCCGCCTATGATTGGCATATCCGCCAAATTACATATTTTTAAAATGTTATTATCGAACACTGCAGCTGCACTCATGAGTTAATGAAGATATGTTTCAAGTTCAGCACATGGTATGAAGACGGAATTCCGCTTGAGAGTTTTTGGAGGATCGTGAATCCTCCCTTTGAAGTCACATGGATTATTTCAAGAACATTTTTCAAAGCAAAATAGATTCATTCTTTAAAGAAAATATTTAACATAGCAGTTCATATGATATTCATATCAATCATCACACTCATTTGCATGATTTAAAAGTTTATGAGAATCATGTTCCGTCAAAGAGACGCAAGAAACTACCAATGCGAAACTCAACGATTTCCTAAAAAAAAGCAGCCACGGATTTTATGAGAGAGGACGGGGCACAGGGGGCTTGCAGTGCCGAATGTTTATACAATATTAGTATCTTGTTATATACCTTGTTATTCAATGATATTGACCTATCTTGCACCCCCCTCCTTCACCGGAATTCGAGATGGAAATACGCCCATTTTTGTAGTGAAGCCGTTCCTTTTTTTTTCATTTTGGGGTTATTCTCGAATTTAATTAGAAGAATTATTGAAGGTGTTTGGAGTGATTAACTTGTCTGAATTTTGTTTGGGTAAATATCGAGTCTTTTTAGGCAATAAGAGCCATTTTTCTTTTGCATAACATATCTCTTTTTGGGCCAAACAAAATGGAATCATTTCCTGTCCCTCTCCCTATTTATGAAATCCTGGATTCGCCCCTGCTTTTCAGTGTGCAACCGAATTCATCTGAGAAAGTTTGAAATATTAATCCCTCTCTTCCTCAATCAAATTAAATCAGAAATATTG
The DNA here is from genome assembly GCF_037042905.1 of Lytechinus pictus. Taxonomy (NCBI): domain Eukaryota; kingdom Metazoa; phylum Echinodermata; class Echinoidea; order Temnopleuroida; family Toxopneustidae; genus Lytechinus; species Lytechinus pictus. Next base: position 13,004,311 of record NC_087255.1, read on the forward strand.
AAAATGGAAAATGTGTTTCAGGCGTAAAACTGTCTTGGGTATTACCACATGGGTTCATGCAACGGTTGGGTGAATCAATGTAAATTTAGTTGGGAAAGCAAATTTATAAAGATGGTATAGCGTTTGCGACTTTCGTCTAACAGCCATCTGGTCCAATAATCAGTTCGTCTAATCACCATTTCGTCCATGACCATTTCGTCCCAAAACCAATTGGTCTAATACCCTTTTTCTTTTTATTCATTTTGCCGAATCATCACTTAATCCGGTTAGACCGAATGTTATATGGACTAAATGGCTATTGGACATGTTGGACCAACTGGTTTTCAGACGAAATGGTGAGTGGAAGAATGAATAGTGGACGAACTGATGGTAGACCAAATGATAGTACACGAGTTGGCAATTGGACTAATTGGCATTAGACCAATTGGAAATAAACCGCATAATGTCCATGCCCCTTTGACTGAAATCTTGAAAGTGAATCTAATTATCACCATGATCATGATTTCGCGAGGTTTTACCAAGTTCAACCGCATGAGTGATCCCTTTTGGAAGGAGAGATTGGTAAACAAGGTAATAAAAGCAAAGCTAAGCTCAGCCAGATTTAAGGTACTTGCAGTATAAGTGCAATGTAGCATGTCTCTGGCAAATAGTATTTATAAAAGGTACTTAACAAATGGATTCTTAAAACTAAAAATACCTGTAGGGCGAAAACGCCAAGAACGACAGTCATGCTTGATGGAACTATGTGAAAGAATTAAGGAGTGAGGAAAAGGGGAAAGTAATACAGTAAAAACACAATTAACAACTTTTATAGGAGTCCAGATATTATCTGGTTTACTATAAACTGATCAGTTGATCTTTATGTATGAGTTTTAACTAATCTTTTGAATATTTCAACAGCAATGTTCAACTTTTTAAGAAATAAATGATTTGACATTTCTGTTTTTAACACTTTTCAAATAACACAATTCAAACAACTACACAATCATTAAAAAAATAATTTATATAGCGCTTCTATACATGACTTGTAAACAAGCTCAAAGCACTTTCAATAACAATGAATAATTCTATTCTCCAAGTGCTTACAAAAATTATCAAGTGTTTGTCAGAGAGAATGGTTTTAGCTTGTTTTTGAATAATTATAGAGAAAGCTTCTTTCTGAATAAAAAAAAATATAGGCCGAGAGAAGGCCTGTATTTTAATAATTATTGTACACATTGACAATTTCATTTTTAGTTCTTATATAGCAGACCTTGTTTATACTGTGGATATGATGAAGAAATTATGAACATGAAGAATGAAGCATGAACATATAGTCTTTTCCTTGTATTGTTTTTGCCCCTTTTCTTATAAAAAGCACACAATTTCCCTATTTTTGGCGTTTTCACCCCCCCCCCCCCGAACAACACAAAGGACAGAATCTAGACATCTAGACAAAATGAGGAATTAACGTCGCTATTGCATGTAAAGTTTAACCAGGGGAACTTCTTTGTTATCATTTAGAATGAATTTGCATTATGAATCTGAGTTAACATTGATTTTCAGCACCCCTCCGCCTGTTCGAAACCATGGAACGAGAGTAGTAGCCCGGGAGTCGAAGGTCCATGATGAAACAAACGTAAAAGTTCCCATTAACCTGGACATCGCACTGAATTCAACTCTTCAACAACAAGGAGTGTGATATCTCGCCTATGTAAGAATTGAAAATTGGGCGACAGCAATTCTAGTATATTCAGTTTTTTCCCCTGTCATATTCCACGCCGCATCAATATTTACAGTTCATACGAAGAATAACACGGAGTCTTCTGGCGGGAGGATCGCGTTTCTCGGTCCGATCTATGCCGATGCTCCGGGCGGTATCACCCTTTCGTTTGGACCCCCTCAGGGTATCTCCGCAGGTGTTTCTACTCAATGGAGAGATGATCAAAAAGATGTCTGAAATTTTGACAAAGACTGAAAAATAATAGTTTTTACATTGGAGTGTTGGATGATCATGGTCATAATGGTGGGACTACACGGTCTGAAATTTTCCTATTGGATGTTTAACAACTGAAACAGACATGAAAGTACAATCATACAATATCAATGTTAAGCTATATAATAGAACTTAATATTATATATGTCGTTTTATTTTTAATCTAAAAAGTTGAACGAAAAACTCTAAATTACTATTTAGAATGGAAAATCCCTTGCAAAATGCGCCAAATAAGATGTATTACCTTAGCAAGATTGCCTAGCGAGTGTTAGATTAAAAAAAAAACTTGTCTATATAATATTATATACAATCATGACAAATCCGTTCAATTTCTGATGCTGTTCTCTTTAAAACATTGGATATATAGCAAAATCCAAAGAATAAGGAATTTTGTGAAAGTTCAATAATTCATGTGTGATCCCGAAGAGAAATCATTAAGATAGGATGAAAAGAGGAGATTTAAGACGTCGTGAAACTAAATTTATCTCCCTAAATAAAAGACACAATAAATACGCCGCTGTATTTTTCTGGATTCTTTTTATATTTACATTGTGCTGTAGACAATCATGACAATTGGCAAGCTCTGTCCTGGAGTTTTGACCCATCTCAATTTCACGCAAACCTTCTCGAAGGAAGTTAAATACATCGCATAAAAAGAGGAGGATTTAAAAAGCCAGTCACCGCTTACCACAGGATAAGTGAATGTTAAACATTATAGAATCTACTTAACGGATGGTATGCCTATTCATAGGGTTACAATAAACACTAATAGCATGGTTATAAGGTCTGGCTCTTGCTTGGTTTGGGCTATTCAACTTGCTAAAAGTAAACGAAAGGAAGAAAGAAGAAGCGAAAGTTAAACTATTCAGTCTCGACCCTTTTGCTCTTTTGTTTATTCTTTGTTCATGTATGTATTTGGGGGAGCAAGAAAGATGGGAAAAGGGTAAGGGGGGGGGGGGGGGTATTAAACATGTCAAAAGAAAAGACTTACATGCAGTGCGCTGATACTTTGTGAACTTGGTATTAAAACTACAGAGCAAATGTTTATAAATTTTGAGGAATCGTTTAGCTGGTAATTTGTACAGCCCTTTTTTTCAACAAGTGCTCATGAACCTAGTTACCAAGAATGCTTCTATTATTTCCATTTATTTGAGTGAATGATAAAATAGCATCGTCGATTAAATACTTTGCTCATGCATATGGGCTTAGGTGCCGCGGCCGGGGATCGAATCCCGGACTTTCCATGTATAGTCAGGCGCCTTAGACCATTCGGCCACGGCAACTCAGTGCACACAGTACAACAGTAATCTAAGAATGATACGAGATCAGATTCAGAACTCAAATCAAATTATCTTTTTTTTTTCATTGAACAAATTAATGACATCCCTAGCTTGGCTAGTAAAATGATGAACCGTCAGTGTTGCTAATTTCAATTAATTTAGTTCATTTTTTTTTTCAAATTTCAAAGCCGGATTGTAAAAGATTTGAGTAATCTTTTCAAATATCATTTTAGAAGGGGGGGGGGGTTGCACTGAACTGTTCAGTGGGGGGGGGGGGGGTGAGATGGGGAGTGATTTGTTACAAGAACCGTGTAAATAAGATTTATTTAGTGCCCTAGTACTTGATGTTCTTTCACTGGTTCACTGTAAAAAATGAAGTGCTAATTTAGCACTTACAGTGCTTGTACAGTGACTGCACTACGAGTCCTGATTTTCTAGTTCATATTTAAACTAGAAAATCAGCACTCGTATATAGTGCAGTCACTATACAAGCACTGTAGGTGCTAAATTAGCACTTCATTTTTTACAGTGTTCTGGCTAAATTATTATTGGATACTGCATGTATTATGAACATTCTGGCCCTACATAAACTCATGCGAAACAATAAATGAAAAAAATCTGATCTTATGATATTATAATAACATATTTCAAAGAAAAAAAAAAGAAGAAACAGAACAGAAGAATATTATAGCAGAAACCTTTTGCAGGCCTCGGAAATGAGAGATGGCGATGAAAACAGAAAGTACGGCCGAAATTTAGCATTTTGGTGAAAGAATGAGAAGGTCAAGAAACTTTCATTTGAAAGGATAATGTTCGTTGTTCAAACGGACGTAGTTCGGTAGAGTTTCGAAGTGAGATTGTCTTTCACGAGTTCTGACGTACATGATTTTGATACCTTACACACAATTTTGATCCAAGGTCTAGGGGTAAAATATGTATATTACTGGGGATAAAATGACGAAAGAAAAAACGAAATGAATAAAAAGAAAACAGAAAACAATTAATAAAAGGACTGAAAATGATGAAGAAATAAAGAAAGACAGGAAAAATGAGTACGTAAAGTATAAACAAATAATAATAATAATAACAAAATACTGACAATCAAAAAAAAAAGAAAGAAAGAAAGAATGAAAGAAAGAAAGAACGAACGAATGAAATAAAAAGAGAGAAAGAAGGAAGGGAGAGAGAGTGTGAGAGAGAAAAAGGAGATAAATAGATAGGAGAAAGAAAGCGAGAGAAAAGAAGGGGAAGAGGAGATATTATTTGATTTGGGTGGATGCAAGTCTTCCTCTGAATAGAAACAGTAAAACGCCGAGGAGTATCAACATGCTTGACATGCATGACAGATTTTAAAGTTACAGCCCAACTTATCTGGCACTGAATTGCCTGATTTAAAAAAATAATTATTGTGCTACGTTCTGAGTGTTACCATGGTGATTGTATATTTACTCTGAAAAGGAGCAGGTCATTCAATTTTGTGAAATTACAAGACATTTTTAAATTTCATTACGAGAGTAATATTATTATGTTCTTAATTCTTTCCGGAATAAACATAAATGTTTAACATTATTTCTAGCAATGATATATGAATTAAAAATATATTTTCCCTGCTATGATTGTTTCTTTTTTGGTTGAGCTGTAATATTGATATGACGCGAGCAATGAACGAAATATGAAGCTACATGCATTTGCCATGTTTGTTTTCAATTGAGTATTCATTATTTATTCAAATGTATAGTAACAAGCTTGTGCATTGTGGTGAACATAGATTGTTCGGCTATATTCACTGTTAGACTGATGGGGATTTATTTATTTATTTGTTTATTTATAATAAAAATAACAGCACCAAATTACTTACTTGTGTAAAGTTAATGTATTACAGTATATATGAGACTAATAGATGATATTGATTATTGTTGTACGATCGATTTTTAAAAAAATGAAACTTTTGAATATAATAAAAGTTGACTGTGCATTAGCTGTTGCCTGGCACCCCCCAAAAAAAGAGGCGGGGGTGTTAAAACAAACTGTTAACACAATACTTTAAAATCACATTCAATGTTGCATGCGAATCATTTACAAGTTTACAGAGATACATGCTAAATGTATAACACATGTATACAGAAGGACTTGTGTGCAATAGGTCAGCTCAAAGATTATTATCTCTATATACTCGTTAATCTCAGTCCAATGAAATCTAAACAAATATTAATTTACTCCAACAAGAATGAACGCACGTCTCAGATTTATCAAATTTCTTAAAATCATTCAAAAACGATGGAAATATAATGGGCGTTTCCTTTAAAAGGGATTATATACAAAGCATCCATTCTGCGATCAGGAGATTAAGAGAATGATAATTAAAGTCAAGTAGATTAATGATCGTCTTCAAACTTCGAAGACACACGCGTGGAGATTTAGCTGTCGTGTACTCAGTCAAGGCAAGAGCACGCCATCACTCGTTCGCTCTCAACCATTCCAACGACTCTTAACTCTTTGAAGACTGTGATGCCATTGTAACGCTGTGCTTGCTAGAGAAGGATATCACAATAAAAATTAAAGGGTTAACTTAAACTGAATTATTTGCAAACTTGACGTCTGCAGGGGCGTTCACATAGCCCATTTTTTGTAAGTGGGGCCTGGGAATTTTCCACATATTGCTCGATGCATAATGTTTTAAATTTAAGATCCAACTTTCTGATTTAAAGTGTACTCCGTGAGAACACTCGAGCAGATTTCAAGAGCAGCTGAATAAACATGAGGAAAATACATTATTTTCACACGAACGAAGATAATAAATCTGTTCATAAAACTTAACATCAAAATTATCATTAAGAATTGATCCATTTTTAAGATATTGATATTCTTTTGATGAGTGATTTATAAAGAAAAGATTGATGAGATTAAGGAGGGGTGGTGCCGGAAGATCTCCTTCAAAGGAATATTATGAGAAAATATTAATCTTAGCTGATATGACTGATCAAAATGTATAAGAAAAATAATTTGATAGTAATAATACAATCGTGACACGCGTGAATAAAATTTGTAGGCATCCGGGGATTTTGTTTGTGAATATTGGATAATTTGATCGTCAGCTGGCTAAATCGGAGGCCCAGAGATGTACCACGGGGGGGGGGGGGGGGTGTTCACATGGTGAAGGGGGAGAGGGATATCGCCCCTGTGATTTTTTAAAGTAGAAAAAAGGGGAAGGGAAAGAGGATAGAAAATAAATAACTTAGAAGAATAAAAGGTAAAGGTCTGGATCGTCTGCTTTTGTTTACCCCTATTGTTTAAATAAGGAACAAAATGTCGTCTTCTTAAGGTCGACTTGCCCCTTTTAAAAATATTCTGGTGCCGCCCTTTTTTCGTCGATATTGATGAAAATGGTCATGTTGGTGAAGACATACCATTTATTTTACTAGGATATTTTTTATGTTGAATGTTGGTTTAGAATTCATACAGATTAACAAGGATAGTATTAGCATAGGTGGAATCCACTGGCGTATACAAATGGGGGGGGGGGGGGGGGTGGGGGCTATGGACCCAGAACGATCAAGACCAAGAGAAAACGTTTAAAAAGGGAAGTAACAGAAGAGAAAAGTGTGTAATATGATACAATTTTGTGAGTAGAATGAAAAAAAAAATCAAAAATAGATTTTTGCGTTAACAAGTTCATTTTTTTGCTCGCTCGCAGTATTTCAACACTTTTGCCCCATATGCCATATCTGCCCCCTTCTATTTATTTAGGCTCTTTACGCTTGCCTACTGGTGTAATTGACTGAGGATTAAGAGCTGAGAGAGAAACTTCTAAATGCATCGCTAACATGAGTATAACCATGTAATCATAATAATAAATAAATAGAATACATTTTCAAGTAAGGCTTACTGATGATAAATAATATTCCAGCTCAGTCCATCAAAAAATGTATGTATACCACTAAACGGTTAGGGCATTTAAAGATTCTACAAAATTCTAACTCCACTCGAGTAAGCCCTTTTCGTTATCAGTGCGCATAGAATGTCAAGGAATAAATCAAAGATTTTAGAGTGTTTATCGCTGGAATTGAACATAAATTATTTACTGGCATTTTCATGTTCTTTTAAGATTATTATATTAAGTACGGTAGTCATGGTAGTTGAAAGAAAAACACCGAAAAGAAAAAAATGTGGGCCACATAAGGGATTTGAAAATGATACACTCTTAGAAATGATTTAACCAACCCCAAAGTTGGTTCAGTTATGGACCTTCCAACTGTTGGTTAAAACACAGTTGGTAGGTTCATATTTTAACCAAACTTTGTTGTATTGAGTTGATTAAATTAATTTCTGAGAATGTATCTTGATATGGAATAATTTTGGAAATAACTTGAATTTACATTTTTGGATATCACTACGTACAATTTTAATCAAATTCTGCAGACTAACAGTTTTGTCGTTGCTTTTATACAGACTTATACTAACAACATAATGATACGTTATGAGCAAGATATGAATTACACAAGAATGAATCATGGTGTCATTTGTTAAGAATTAAGAATTTATTAAGTCTAAATTCTTGACAAGTTGAAGTGGTCAAGCATAATGATAGTAATATGGATACAATTCATATTACCAACACTCACATTTCAAAGACATGAAATAAGATTAACCGTTAGTTCAACACGATACTTAATATAAATGGGAACGTGTTACCTTGGAATCAAGTTCTCATATTCCTAAAATTGGAATTAATCTTGGTCATTTTCTCTTTACAGAATGAATCACATCCCATTTTAAAGGGGAAGTTCACACTGACAAAAAGTTTATTGTAAAAAAAACCCAGAAAAAATAACAAAAAATATTATCAAAGGTTTGAGAAAAATCCATCAAAGAATAAAAAAGTTATTAGAATTTCAATTATTTGATTTGTGACGTCAAGCGAGCAGCTTTCCTACGTATCGTATGACAAAAAAATCAATTAAATTTCATTTTCTCAGAAAATTGAAAATGGTTTATACTTTATCAATAGACAAATAATTTCACACATGTTTCTAAAAAGAAAACAAAATCATTCTTCACGAACCATTAAAAAATTGAAATTCATGCATTTTATATTACATAACATAAAGGGGCAGCTGCTCGTTTATGACGTCACATATCCAAAACTTAAAATTCTAATAACTTTATTAATCTTTAATTGATTTTCCTCAAACCTTCACCAATATTTTTGTATTATTTATTTCTGCTATTTGTACATTAAACTTTTCTTCAGGGTGAACTTCCCCTTTAAAAAGAGTTGACCGAAGGGTGAAGTAGGGGGGGGGGATGAGTGGGGGAGGGGAGGGGGAGGTTCGGTAAAGGGAACGGGGTGAAAGGGTTGGCGAGGTGGCAATTTCTTTTTCATACAAAACTATACCACACTGTTAAACAATTTCTACTTAAAAATAATAAATCCTGCAGCAGAGTCTCGAGAACACCTGTAATCTTACTTCACTGTGTAATCTTACATGCATTTGTGTAAAATTACAGAAAATTGGAATTTGGTGTATGTAACCTTACATATCTATTGTAATAAAACTTTTTTTTCTCTTTTTTTGAAACAGACCTGTTCTGTAAAATTGTAGAAAATCTTTCCTGTTATAACAATTTACAGAATAGTTTGGTTATATCTTTCTGTAAAATCTGTTTTTAATTGTTCTTCTGTAAAATCTTCTTGTTTTTCCTAACAGTGCACCTAAACATGCACATGTTTTATTTGATTTTTTTATTATCATGACTCGATTCGATCCAAATTTCCAAACGGGTCGCATCAACAACATTGAAAGAAACTAAGGCTAACATGGCGAAGGAAATAGCAAAATCTCAAAGAACTACAGACGAAAGTATTGAACCCCAAAATAAGAATCGGTATAGAGCCTATAATTCTTTCAAAAACTCACGTAAAATGAGGGCAAACTTTAGTGTATATTCTGTTCAGAATTTAGGACAAACAACAACATAAACAAAACATATTCGGAGAAGATTGCTGCAACATCGTTGGCCAACTCTTCGTTCATTTCCTTCCCATTGGTAGAATAGAAATCATTATTATGCTGAAATAGTGTAAGTTCAGCCAAAATGCAAAGTATTATATTGCACATGATACTTATAAAAGTGACGAGACCTCGTACATCTTAAAGATTTAAACAACACATAGACTGTTTCAGAAATAATATTATGCAAATCGTAACAAAATAAGGAAAGCAATAACAAACCCAAAACGGGCAAACACAAGAATTGAAAATTAAAGAAAATGTTAATTTTCAATGGAACGGGATTTCGAAAGCAGTCAAGTTTCCAAAGTTCATATTTTTTCACCACGAGAAATAACTTAGCTTGCCTGAAAATAGTAGAAATCACATGACCAACTTATTCGATCATTGGATATCTTGCTGCTAATTGAACTTCTAGAAGGCGTTTGGGGGATTAAAAACATCGTGGAGATTAAAAGATAGAGTCAGTAAGATTTCATTCGCTCACATCCTGTAAATCCAGACAAATTTAATCTCATATGGTCATGATGGTCAAGGAGAAAACAGATGGTCATCGAGTTATTTTATTCTTGTTGATAGATATGGTGGCGTTTTGGAAGAATATACATCTGTTAACAGGCATAAGTCTTGCCCTTCACAATCACATGTTGCCCTTGCATTTACCCACTCATTTCAAATTGGATATTGCTTTCCTTCGTGAACTAACAACACAAGATGGCGCTATACTGAGAAAAAGATTGGAACTTTACTTTTGATAATCAACGACAGATAAAAAGTAGGCTATACACTGTAAAAACGCTGTTCAAAATTTTAAGCACGTTGTTTAAGCCCGTCAATGTAACAACAACTGTTTAAACTTAAAAAAAAAGTTGTTTACAAAGTATAAACAATTGCAAAAAGTTTAAACAACTTGTTGTTAAAGTGACGGGCTTAAACAATGTGCTATTTTTTTACTGTGTAATACGACAGGATAGCAGCATTTCACTTGAATTAATAAGATTTGTTATTTGTTTTATAAATTAAGGAAACTTTGAGAGCCAGAAGAAATCATAGAGATGTATATATCTATGGAAAAAATTTAAACGCATCCCACAATATGAATATCAATAATATTGGTTTTAAGGGACATTGATGATATTGATTAGTATTGTGGAGTATAATCAATCAAAGAAAACGTATAAAATCGATTTAGTTTGCGTTAGTGTCAGAACATTGATAAAAAAACTGTTGCATTGATCGTCAGTGACCTTTGATTTGAACTCGAATTGGAATCTGTGAAATACAATCTCTACAAATTTTGTAATTTTGAATGACAAAAAATAAATATATAAAGGTTTATCTGAAGCCCGAGGATTAAATATCCAACTAATATAATGGTCCTATATATGTTTTCATGCGATTTTAATCCATAAACAGTCAATATACCTATTATTTCCATTAGAATCTTGTAGTCTTTTTGTATATACTTTCCATCCTTTTGAAGGGATACTTCTCCTAATCAACAGGAAGAAATCTTTCTTATGGTGTCATGCATTCTCATGCAACAAACCTATCGACGTTTAGCCATTTATTTAACAGTCTGGTCGAAAATTGAATTGTAAGACGATGGAACTATATTTATAGGCTCGTATTCCGAAGTCGGGTTTGAATTAGACCATGGTCTAACTCTGTGCTAAAATTATGGGAAGCCAAACACGTCAAAATTTTGCTTCTCATGTTTACTGTGTTCTTTCTTAATTGGTATTACAACTATCTTCTTCATCCTTCCCAAACAGTTCAGAATGATTTCAGAGTCAACTGAGCTGAAATATTGAACCCCTACCATTACGGATTTATGTCACGACTGGCTATCCATAGTTGAATCCCATCTCTAAACCAGATTTAATTCAAACCTGAGTTCAGAATACGGACTATTCAGTCTGAAAGATTTAGAAGCATGTCTGAAGATGCAAAATCTTTGCGTTCTGTCGTTCTGGATGCCTTTTACATTATGGTCAAGATTTCTCTCCGAGCATGCAAGAGCCACCAAGTCATCCTCACTGGGCTGCGGCACCGAAGACCCGAAGACTGCCCTCAGCAAGGTGACCGACATCAGCATCGTTTGTTAGTCCTGATGAACCAAGTTTGGATGTTGTCATCTCTGTATTGTCTTCCTTCTGAATGTCAATATAAACAGAATGAAACTCCGTTATGAATTATGTGAATTTGATGAGCTAATGCAAACAAGGACAAACTCTACCGCAAGACGTTAAAGATGTTTTCCAGGAAAAAAAGGTCCTTGCAAAACGAACGATGAAGAAGATACACTATATTTCTTGCAAATCTTTACGAAACAAGAGAACAAGAATTTAAACCGATATCGAGAGATGATATAACAAATAAGAATACAGGATATATTTTATTATATTCTCTATTATTTAGTCGAGGTATTGTGGCTCAGTGGATAAGTCTCCGGACTGTGAACCACAAGGTCTGGGGTTCAAATCCCACCGCAGCACTAGCAAATCTTTGGCAAGGCATTTATCTACATTTGTTACTCTCGACCCAGGTGTAGTAAATGGGTACCCGGTACAAAGGAATTCCTTGAATGCTCGATGCGCCCGATCAGGGTAGCCGTGCTAAAGCCGGGGTAATAGTATGCAGCGCTTAGAAACATTTGTATTAAGCGCTATATAAAATGTTGTATATAATTATGATTATTATCTTTAGTGGAATTTGAAAGATGCTCATACAATATGACTCAAAGTATGTATTATTCTTAAAAAAAATTAGAGGCATGCATAGTTTTGTATACCATCAACCCACCTCCTTCTCCATATTTTATTTTATTGTAAATCTCTCCCTTTACCATGTTGAGCCTTTTCTTTGCTCGTTTTATTTGTCTTTCCTAGTTTTTCGTTTTTATTATTATGACTTAGAGTCTTGCCACCTCATGTAGCACAGCCACATGTCATCCAATAGAAAAAAAATACATATTAAAAACAACCTTTCAAAAATCAGATATTCTTAAGTGAGAGATCAAATGGGCCCAGTGACATATGCCTTAAAACCCAGATCAATGAACACAAGGACGTCATATACCTTTCTGTTTTGAGAGTATCTCTCCTGAAGTTAGGTTTGAAGTCTGAGACGTTGTATCCAGCGTGACCGTTTGTAGTCTTAGCTCGAGCCTTCTCTGTTCCGGAATAGCTAGACATCGGAGAGAAATTAGATAATAAAAATCATGAAAATATATTTGTGAATACGAACGGAGGGACAAAACTACGAAAAACAACAACCAAAAACATGCCCATGCAAATACACCATTCCATGCATGCACTTAAAATTTACTAAACAAATTTTTGCATTGGATCTTATTGATGTAATCAACACAAATTCAAACACTGCTTTGAAAGCGAATGAACACGACTTTGTCAGCATTCGACGAACAAGACATGCGGGATGGGGTGGGGGTGTGGCGATTCTCTCCGGTTTGAGGGATGGCATCACATCAAATCAGCTCTATCGGCTTGACTGCATAGGTTGTTTTGGTGGTGCTGGTGGACAGGTGGTGGTGGTAGTGCACTGTTAGAAAATTTATCCTTAAAATAAAAGAAGTTCCTGCAGCAGAGTCTCGAGAACACCTGTAATCTTACCAGATTGCGTAATCTTACATTATATCATGTAAAATTACAGGAAATTGGTATTTGGTGTATGGAACCTTACAAATTTCTTTAAATAAAACACCCTTTTCCCCTTTTTAAACAGACCAGGGGGGCGTTTCATCAAACAATTAGTCGGTGGTTTTCTCCGACTAAATGTGATTTTCACCGACTAATTTCATTTTCACCGACAATTTTGCCATCACCGACTAAATTCCATTTCATGAAAATTTGTCGGTGATTTTCTCCGACAAATTATTGGAAACCACCGACTAATTTTGTCGGTGGCCTTCACCTACCGACAAAACTTATTTTCACCGACTAATCAGCCTTTTGAGGGCCTTTGCAGCTAAAATCGATCAATTTCAGTTGATTTTGAATGTAACATTTTAATAAATTGCTTATTTTTCATTTCATTGAGAAAATTCAAAGAAAATGTATTTATTTTTAGTCAATGACAAATAAAAAGTAGACATTTCAAGAATAATATTTTCATCTTTAAAACTATATTATATCAATCAATACATAGGAAACATCTTCAAATGTACACATTTTTTCAAACATAATTTTCTTTAACCCAAATAAATCATTGTGCATTTTTTAATCAATAATGTCTGATAATGTCTGAAAAATGCGACCTCATTGACTTTTGTACAAGTTTTTTCAATGTTCATTAGTGTTGTTGGTGTTGCTGCTGCTGTTGTCATCGTGATTGCTGGAATTGCTGTTTGTTTTTGCTGCTCTTGGTGTTGTGGGTGTGGTTGTTGCATCTCCTGGTGCAATTAGTTATTTTTGCTACTGATGTTGCTCAAGGTGGTGCCTGTGTGGTTGCTGTTGTCATCGCTGCTACTGCTGCTGTTTACGAGTGTGGCTGTTGCATCTCCTGAGGCATCTATTGATGTTGTCGCTTGTGTTGTTGCTTGTATGATTGCTTGTTAGAATCCTTGCTGTTTGCTTTGTTTCTACTGTCGTTGTTGCTACTGCTGTTGATGTTTACCACTGTGGTTGTTGCATCTCTTGATGAAGTTATTTATGTTGCGCCCGATGTTCCCTGCATGATTGTTGGAGCTCCTGCTGCTGTTGATGTTGTCGGTGTGGTTGTTGCATCTCTTACTGCAGTTGTAGTTTCAGCTGCTGATGCTGTTGTTGCTCCTGCTGCTGTCCATGTTCATGGAAGTAACTGAAATGGATTTAATTTATAGAGCATGTGATATTTTATTAATAAAGATATCAATTTCCATCATTATTGATATCAGTCATTTATTCTTAATTTAATTATCATTGTTAAAACATTTTTTTATTTCTAATGTTTGAAATAAGAACTTTAAGTTCTAAATGGTTAAAATATTGTCACCAAAGCCTTATTAAACAATGAAAACAAAAAAGTTAATAACAAAGAAATGCATAAGAAAATGATTAAAATTTCCTCTTTTTTTATACACAATTGATTTTAATGACTTGGGTTTTTCTCATTGGTTTACCAAAGAAAGGGAGTCAAAATCCAAAATTATCACATTTGGTCTTTATTTCTTGAGCCAAATGCTGATTTCATGCAAGAGTCATGTTATCATATTAAATTAAAAAAAAAACAACATCAGGAACAGCAGCATGATTTCTGAAGCGAGTGCACAATCAACAGGCAAGATCCTGAGGCACCCCCCCCCCCTACCAAGATCATTTGAATTAATGAGGTTTCATGACTGCTTTTGTAGGCATTTTTTTTTTTTTTTTTTTTTTTGGGGGGGGGGGGTAATCTTCCAGTGTTACTCCCATACAAAGCAGATGGTGATGGGGCGGGGGGGGGGGGGGGTCTAATAGGAATGCAGAACAATGGAACATTCATTTACTACTTTGGCAATAGAAAGCAAGTCACACCATCTAGCATTGATTGATATTGGTTGTTTTACAACTGTCCAATAAATATCACCATTAATCAATTAAGCATCTAAGCACTTATAGATGTCATTGTTTTCAAATATTTGAGTAGAACAAATAAAGAAGAGAGCAGTACCAGTAATTTAATATTTTTTTTAATGTGACTTTACTTTCTTCGCCAAAGTGAGGCAGTCATAATTAAGAGTGTTTTAACTTACAAGTGACATCACATTTCCTGCCTTCTTGTCTGGCTCTCCTAAACCTTCAACCATTTATACTTGTGTAACTTTGTATCTCATGTCTGTCTGAAAAGTTTGGTTGAAGCCTCCACCTGAAGGAAAAATAGTATTGAAATAACTAATTAAAATATTTGCCATAATCTGGTATTTCTTCTCACATGTATATGTACATGTCTAAAAACAGGAAATAAAACATCTTTTGATTACCAGGTTTCATATAGAAGGGGGTAAATAAAGGGTTCAAGTTTTTATTATGTTAATAAAAAATACAAACAATAGTAAAAATGACATATGCTCTGGCTGAGAAACTTAAAAAGTGAAATTATTCCTCACAATGTAGCTTGTATGTACATACACATGAGCAAGTAGTGCTAAATGGATTGAGGGGTGAGAGCAGGGGCTCCGGAAACCGGCGGGGGGGGGGGGGGGGGTGCATGTTAGCTGCAGGGTCAGCGGAACGGTTTTTACAGTGAACGGGCTGACCATGCAAAAAATCGTAACCAGATGGTCATTTCATATTTTTCAGCCCCCGCACTGTTTTCCAAAACCATGTACAAAAATGTAAAATTGACCATCTGCTTATGATTTTTTGCATTGGTCAGCCCCCCCCCCCCCCACTTTCGGCTCAGCCCCCTCACTTTCAAAACCGTTCTGCTGACCCTGCAGCTAACATGCAAAATATATTGAATCTATTATGTCTTTCATGCTTATGTAATGTTTGCATTTCAAACTGACTTTAAATAGAAAATCCGGTCACAGTCCGATTTCATTGTCATTGATGTGGGTTTTTATGTGGTTTTTTACATTCTGCAACCAAAACAATATCCTTCATTATTTTTAAATCATTATCGCATTTTACTAGTCTACATGTTACCTGTGGTTGCATTTCAATCTCAGTATTTCTTCACCCATTGCCAAATCTTCTGTCACATGTTCATCAAATTGGCCGCTGGCACATTCCTTGCTGTAGTAGACCAGTCAGAGCCTTGCTTTCTAGTTCCAGATCCGTCTTCTTCTGCATACTGTTCAAATGTCCATAGTCTGAAATTAAAATATTAATAATATCACATTGTTATACATGTAGCAAAGAAAATATGTAGATTTACAGTGATCATTGAAAAATACTGCACTTTCAATGAATATTGTTGACATTTCATAAAGGGGAATGATCGAATATACCAATCATTTTTCTTCTTTTATTATCCTGAAATTTATAGAATTTACCAACAATCGGTCAACAATTTATCCTTGTTAATTCATATAATTTTCACTTGATTATAAAAAAGACGGTAATTAACACATTAACCATACAAAATAGTAAAACAGCTTTTTCAATAATTTTTTTTTTTAATTAAAAAATAAAAATAAAAGTTTTTTTCTAACTCAATAGCGCTTGGATACCTTGCCGGTTAAAAGCCACAATCAAATTAATAAAAAATATGAATAGGCTCCTAATTCATAACTGCAGCAAATTGCATCCCCATCAAACCATCAAACTGTCAACTATTTCTGGACTGTGACCTTTGTTCAATGGAACTTTAATATGAGATTCAAGGCAGAAAAATACTTGGGATTGATGAGATCCATTCCATATTCTCCTATATTTTTTTCTAATGAAGAGACCTTTAACCTTTACATGCTATTTAAGGTTAGGTATGACTAGACTCTAACTTTATGTGGTACGACAGTATTTTTCAAAAAATAGATTAAGAGACATTATCAACAATAATTTAATTTATTTACCCCAATAACACCGATGCTATTGCAGATTCATGCTAAATAGTAATTTGTCTAAAAAATTGACTTAGAAAAATAAAAGCCAAACAAACTTCATAATCGCACACAAATGAAGAGCATTATTTCGTCTCCCCCAAATTGGACGATCAATATTTTTTTTTAAAGGGAGCTATGAAATGGCTCATTTCACTTGGGTGCTCAAAGTCAAAGATAATTTAAGATAGATCTAGGCCTATAAGCTATACCAGTACGGCCACGGGCCGGTTGCACTATTTAAAACTTAGATCTAATAAGTAATAATTTTTTTATATCTAGATTTTAATTTTTATTGGGTGTGAACGCACCTCTGCCACAATCGCATCACCCCCCCCCCCCGCCCGAATCCTCGACAGCTGTCGAGAGCCTTCACTTCATTCGACTGGTGACTTGCTAAGGCTAAGCCTACATTAATAGTTGAGAACATCCACTTTACAAATTTACCACTCACACTATTACCATGTGATTTAGCTCCTGTTCAATTCCAATTTCTGTAACACAGAATTAGGATGGCCCCATTGGATATGTGTACATTTACAATTGCACACGCTGGTTTGCCTGGTGATCAAGCCAATCTCCGACTACACCGAGCAACAAAATTATTACAAAACCAAAGGAAATGAAAAAATATGATTTGCAACATAGAATGACATAAAGGTAGAACAATATAAAGAATTCTCTTTGCAAAATTTATAACATTGCAGCCATGTGCGGATCATAAAAACGTGACAGCCGTGAGCCGTGTCGTTAGTTTGGACCTGAGATAGTTCTACAGACACAGAAACACGGGTATGGGACTAGACTGGATTTTGTACTGTCAAGTTCACCGATCGTATCGACAGGGGTCCTGCCAGAAGATCCTCTTTTCTTGTAATTCATTTGATAATCACGCACAACGAATAATTCAATCACCTTACATACAATATGAACGACATTTTGAAGGGTTTTACTTACGGTAAAATCCTCATTCACCTCTACGAGGACCTTCGCTTCTTCTCATTTCTTCGTTTCATTTCGAATCGTCGTGGCGAAAACATCAATCAATTTTACATCTTTTTCACGACTTTTGGAGTGGGCGTGGCCTAATTAGTCAGCGAACCTCGTTCAAGACGATTTGTAAAATAAAAATTCTCTGACAATAGTCAGAGGAGCTCCGAGAGTTTGATGAAACGAATTTTTGTCAGCGCTGACTAAATTGTCAGCGCTGACAATTTTAGTCAGCGCTGACAGTTGTCGGACGAAAATATTGATGAAACACCCCCCTGTTCTGTTAAATTGCAGAAAAAAATTCTGTTTTATGAATTTACAGAATGATTCTGTTATTGCTTTCTGCAAAATCTTCCTTTTTTCTGTAAAATCAAGGGTTTTTTAACAGTGTGATTGTGTGATGATAGTGGGATGGTAGATTTATGGAAGTAATGAAGATGGATCTGCTGGAAAACCAAGTCACTGTTACCAGGGTTTGGTGTCGTTGAGTACAAAAACAACAGCTAAATATCGGACCTTTGTATAAAAGCAAATCTCTTCAAATTTTGTATTATGACGTTTTCTCAATTAAAGTTGGTATCATTAAACACACAAATCCTATTGTAGATTCATGCATGCAATAAAACAATTAATGCTAGGAACTGAATAAAACAAAGCTGAAGGCAAACATCAAGAGACAAAACGATGAACTCAGAATTTATCATGTTATCGACAATGTTACATTCTCTTCTCCCTCATCGTTTTGAAAGGAAATATGGATAAGAATGACATAAACAAAGAAGCATTGCTGAACCAGAAACACCGCTCACGCACAACAGACATGCAGGATTACTAAAATATTCAAATTGTATTAAATGACTTTAGTCAAACTTGTTTAATTTGACACTTTGCGCGGCGCATTCACAGCTTATATTACCCGATACAAAGTTGGGGGTAATGTATTGAGTTTGGATAGCAATTTAGGATTATAAAATTTGATTATTTTAGTAAACCCGTAAACCCGTAGACCAAAGGAGAGCAAACAAAAACTTAATTCACAAAGTAACAAGATCAGAAGATGTCCACTTCGATGAAGGAGCATGCACTATTCGGAGTGAAAAGGCTGAGCACAGTTTGAAATTTCTACATATGTCATATAAGTGTCAGATGGATCAGACGGAGGGGGGGGGGGTTGGAAAAAAAAATGATTTTTTAAAGCAATCCTTAATTTTGGAGGTATAGGAAAGCAATTTTAAATGGTTAATTTTATTCATTTTAATATAATGAGAGAGAGAGAGAGAGAGAGTAATACTTATATTTTGTTAATTGGTATAGCAATGTTTTCTAATTTCGTCGCTCAACAAAGGCGCTGTTAGACGTTTTGGACGTTTGCTGGAAAATTTTAAATAGATTCTGATCGTTAAATCGAATCGAACGAATTAAAATATAAAAGAAGTGGTCGAAAAACATTGGGGAAAAAAGTCCCTAAGAGATGTGCTCAGGCTTTGAAACACCCCTTGAAAACAGAACGGCCGCCACCAAAAACTCACTCGGCGCCCAGTGATTGGTTGACGTAATGTTCGACAACCGATGACAAGGCGGTCAGGGGGTGCGTCGAATGTCGCCAACGAATATCATGAACTTCACCGATCTGTACACTGGTTGTATTCCTAGGGATTAGTAAGTCATGTGACGCAAGCCAGCCAATGAGAATGAGTTAGACAGGCATGTGATTAGATTAAATTATATATATTTTTTTCTTCTTTTGCAATAATTAGTTTAGAAAGAGTCATACGTTATTAGCGGAATATCCAGAATCAACGAATAATCTAAAAACAATACAAAATATCTGATATTTTTTAAAATCATATCATGCATATTGAGAAGTCCATCGCATAAATTAAATTTGCCATGGAGAAAAGACATTATCTCGCAAACTAAATCATTGATATAAAAAAGAATGATAACAGACTGATATACCCAATGGATAAATGACAATCACCAAAATGAGATGACAACAGTGACCAATGTTTCTAAACCAATGGCTCCCCGAGAAAAAAATAAATCAGATATTTGTTTCAAATTCTGTACCCAGTTTTCCTGTTCTGCGCAGAAAGGCATGTATAAAAGGTTCTGGATGTAAACTCAAAACTTAAAAATGAAATAAAAAGTAAGCATAAAAATGATTATGCAAAATAAATGCCGTTAGAAATGCAACTGGCCAAAGTAAATACGTATGAATTATTAATATACAGATAATGATTAGTATAGTGTTATTATTAATGATGCAAATAATGTAAAAGAAAGGTTATCATAAATATTAAAAATCATTGAATATTTAATTCGATTAGGGTGGTGCATCCATCCATTCTATGGCATTTCCCTCACCAATCTTGGATGAATATTGTCTAACTGCTAAGAGTACTTTCCGTATCACAACAGGAAACGTACCCCATCCATCCCTCCCTCATGGGTGGATACATCATAAGTATATACCCCGCACTTCCACAGCGTATAATCCCATAACAAAGCAACGCTATAAGGAATTATTCTATTTATGTATTATCAGCGATTTGATAAAAAAGGATATTATTTCATCCTTATGCTAATCTTTCCACCTGAGAATATTATTAATAGCAATTTCTGAGGAGATTTCACAGCAACACCTGCGTTATTTTCTGCACCTTTGTATATGGAGAATGAACAATCAATAATGCTGAATACCTTATTGAGTTTGAGAAAAGCAGTAAGCTGGATGGATGAATAGAAGAGGAAAGGATCGAATGATATATAAAATAGATGCGGAATACTACAGAGATAGCGACGATCGAAATTAAATTAAATTCGAGAGAAAATTTAATAGAGATATTGAAGAATAGCGGTCAACGCCCGCGCAAAATAAGAAATATTTCATGAATGTAATGCAAGAATAATACAACTTTCTTTCATAATATAATACGGTAGTATAATGCAAGAGAGCATAATGGAGAAACAGTCACAGTAAGATTTCTAACTCATTCAGGTCGGAGGGGGGGGGGGGGGGGGAGGGGGGTCTTGCTTTGATCAATTGCAAATTTAACCGATGGGGGGGGGGGTCTTGCTTAGATCAATTTAATTTCAATTCATAGCATTGAGGACACCTTACCATTTCCCCCCATATTAATATTGCTTAAATAAATTGCATGCCAAATATATTTTTTCTATGTTGGACAAAATAATTTCGAAATGGTTTCAGAGTGTCATTTAACATGAATTGATTTTGGCGACTGCATCAATTCATAAATTTATAAAATAATAAGGTTACAGATATAAAGGCTATTACGATGACCAATGTCAACTGGATTAGTGAATATACTGGGGTTGAAATGATTATGAACCCTTCCCACAACTCCCTCATATCATGAATATGCAGTATTACTATCAAGAATGAAAGAAGTTCAAGTGCATCCCAGCAAAATGCTGATTTGAATAAAAAGAGAAAGATCAACCAGTGAAAATTTTACTAAAATCGGATAAAAGATAAGAAAGTTTTAACGTTTCGATTAACTTCATGAAACAGTTATACTGTTTATGCGCATCCTGCAAATGAAGGGAACCCATATTACATCATGCATTCACCATATCTTTAGTTTTTTTAATTTTATTATCTGAATTATGGAATATTGCAAATTTTCCTCCTTATAAATGGGAAAAGGGGTTTGATTTCTTTCTGAGTATGTGGCACTGCCTTTAACTTCCAACCTAGTGTGATTCAATGAAGAGCTTATACCTCGGTCACATTTGCTCGACGGCGGCCGTCCAGCGAGTCGAAAACAGCCGTTTTATTCATTATTATTCATACCACCTATAACTGTATAATGTAGCTATTGTAGAAAAATGCTGTTTTCGGCTCGCCGTACGGCCACCGTAGAGCAAATGTGACCGAGGTATTAATTATTGCAAGGAGCTCCTTGATTATTGTCAGATCTCGAAAACTTGACATAATCTATAATTCATATAAAAAATATAAAAAATAGTGAGTGTATGATGTTACCGGTTCTCCCATTTGCACATCACCTAAGTGTTTTGTGAAAATCAGCAAAACTTTACCATAATTTTGGTTTGGTTTTGTTTTTTTGGTTTGGTTTATTCACGATAAAAATATATAAATACAAACAAAATATACATCGTAAGATCATTTACTATAACAGAATCATAACATAAATAATGAGTATGATACAACATATAAAACTTGTACATATATCGTAGGGATGGCTCGTTTCAGATGGGCTATTAAATATAGCCCATCTGTTCTTCCCCGAGGTCCCTGTTTCTGATTCGACATCCGATTTTGATAAATTTTCAGCATAATGATTTGTCTGTTTTAATTCAAATAAACCTATTACTAGGCTGGACTTGACCCCAA
Source organism: Lytechinus pictus (assembly GCF_037042905.1). Lineage (NCBI taxonomy): Eukaryota > Metazoa > Echinodermata > Echinoidea > Temnopleuroida > Toxopneustidae > Lytechinus > Lytechinus pictus. The sequence continues at coordinate 13,026,476 of NC_087255.1, forward strand.
AATCCAGCATACTACTTTAAAACTATTTTTTTCTTAGACTTACGCCTTGCGTCTGTGTCGCTGTTGACTCTCGATATTCTCCTTCCAGACGTAAGCATTTGTTGTTTCTCCGTTTGCACTTTGAGCTCGGAGAGTCTTTGCACTTTCCATGCCATTGCGCATGTCTTCTCCGTTCTCAGTACCCTAAAAGTAAAAAAAAAATCATTTAAGTCGTAATGCATGGACAGACTAGGCGTAATTTTTGTAATGTCCATTAATGTTAATGCATGAACATACATATAAAAGTGGAACCGACACACTTTATTGTACGTCCATTTTGAAATTTGGATTATGGCATAATATGTCTTCGTTTTTGCCGGGTTCTTTTCTGTAATCATCTTGTATTTTCCACATGAAAACCCACTCCAGGACATTTTGGTTTAAAGTCTCTCGAATTTCTTTAAGATCGAAATTCATATTCATTCAAATAAACATTTATTTCCTACCATTATCACAAAACAACATTTTTCAATATAAATTATATACAAAATCCTTTATCATAAAGGAGTACAAATATACAACAGCTTAACATCGTCCTTTATGTCAAAATTTTTATTATTTGAATACATGTGTGTAATACATAACAATCGTTATTGTGAATGATCTCAAGTTATGAGAATTTAGTTTTCAAAATGTATCATCTCACCGATGCCCCTGAGTTGTTGAAAAGATAATAGTGCTGACCATACATCCTTTTATGAGCATTCTCCACCGCCCGCTGAAGAGGTGTCTTGAAGCTTTGTGGACGAAATGCTGGTGGACCTCGCTGCTTAATAAAAAAAGAGAAACACATCGGGGAAAGAAGGAAAGGATTTCTTCAATTAATTTGAATATTTACATTCAAGTTGATAACAATTTTTCTTCCACGATCCTGGAAAAATACAGGCGGTGATTGAGGGAGAAAGACAGCGGATACAGTAGAAAACATTACCCTATTTTTCGGGGGGGGGGGGGGTGTTGGGGCCTTTGCGCCTCTCTCATTTGAACTTTATTCGTCTACTTCTTTAATAAAAAAATCAAGGCCCACCACTGATATATGGATCCCAAGAGGGAGAAATGAATAAAACGAAGACACACTCTAAAGCAGACATCAAATAAAAATCAATGTGACACAAAAATAATATCAAGTTGCCAAAACATTCAAACATCAAAACAAACAAAAAAGCCAACGTGGCAAGCAACAGATCGTCCAAGAATCAGTGCTTAAATCAAATGATTATAATTATACTACTGAATCACAGCCATTACCATTATTCATAACCGTTTATTTTTTGTAATTATTTCAATCGTGGAGGCAAATCGACAACATCCTATAAGCTTGGAAAATACGATGTATGAATTCCATATCATTGTACATCCCCACATCAAACCTTACACTTATTTAATAGTAGAAATATTTATCCATAAATCCATTACAACTGATATCATATTGAAGGATTAGTACATTCATGATGATCATCATCATATCAGACGTAAAATAGCATATTTTCAATCGAAGTTCATTTCAAAATGGTGCATGTTCTCAGAGTTATGAAAAGCTAAATGAATAAAAAAAAATGTTTCAAACAAATAATGTAGAACAAAATGAATGACATAATACAATTATAACTTCAAAACATTTAAGCATTATTTTTTGCAGAACTGCAGCATGTAACGCATTTTTTTATTTTCAGAGGGAAAACCTACACTGCTAAAACTCTGGTGTTGATTTAACACCAGCCCGGAATCTATATATGTCCACAGTCCACACACAAAGAAGTGTTAAACAACACCAGTTTCCTTTTGGTCTAACACCAGATAGGTGTTTATACAACACCAATTAGTATTAAAACAGCATCGGTTTGATTCCATACTGGTGTTGTTTCAATACTTCTCTTGTGTGGACATATGTAGATTCCGAGCTGGTGTTAAATCAACACCGGAGATTTTGCAGTGTAATGAGCTACGACAGCTATATTTAGAAAAGAAAAGACGATAATGGAAATTTCAAATAGAAAGAAGGTTAATAAAGTTTTTTTGTTAAGAGAGAAGCAAACTTACCCTCATAGATCTATGTTTACCAAGAACTTGTGAGACTAAGCGATTTTTATCACGATCGCATTCAACTTGAAGCTGATCATTACCAAAATAATTTTGGATAAAAAGGAGAAAATTTTCGTCCAGAAGCAGCAAGGCCATGCAAAGGAAAATTTTAAGAAATAAAGAAAGATTAACATGAGAAAGGCGTCTAGTAAGAATGAAAAACAAATACGGCACACATATTCTTTTACGTCAATTTATTATCATCCTGATATGTGCATAAACGCCGGTGTTAATTTAACACCAGCCTGGTATATCTATGTCGGTCCACACCAGAGAGGTGTTGGAACACCAATTTGGCATTTAAGCAACACAAATTAGTATTGAACCATGGCTCCATGGTGAGAGGGTAGATGGGATACACTGCATGCAGAAAATGTAATGATTTAAGGATTCTTTTAGATGCATGAAACCATGATCTTTATCAAATCGCTTAATCACGTTAATATACATTTCAAACGCCGTGTTACACACAAGAAAACCCTCCCCGATATCAAATACGATAGCATTCGCTGAAGTTATTATCCGACAATAATCAAAGGTTAAACTGAAAGCATGGATCCTGATATTAACCCCGACACCAACCTAACGTTAAGTCTATCATTTTTTGTGCGGAGCGATAAAATATCTCGGGCAAAAAATAAATGCCGAACTACCGAAAATATGATGATGAATATTTCATTTATGAATACAATAATGAACATTATGAAGATGTATCCACAGTGAGCATATTTTATGTATGTGCAGGTAAAACTGCAAAACAAAACAACAAACGAAAAACATCCAAACAATAATGTCCCCAGATGAAACTACTTTTACTTTTCATTTAACCTGTTTAATGAAATCGTAATTGTTTACACGAGCAGATGAATGACAACGATAACCATAAGCTCTGTGTTACAAGTTAAAGAGACGTCATTCACATGTTGCCATGGTTACGTAATGAATAACCCTCGCGTGTTTTACCACGTTATGTTTCAACGGTTGAGTCTGACAGCTTTTATCGGTTTTAAAGCAAATACTTTTTATTGAATATGGCTCAATCCAATTGATTGATCTGCTATAAAATTTGATGGTAACCTTGACCTGTGAGTATGGTGAAATGCAAGCTTGAAGAAAACATATTACAATAAAAATAAAAATGGATAAATGAATCGCTGGTTAAGAAACCATATTGTACACATCAAAACGTTAATGAATTTATTAATCAATGGTGGTGATGAATTGCTCATTGTGAAGCACAAAAACCCTGTTAGAACAAGACAAAATCGTATAATAAATAATATAAATCATTAGGAAGAAACATGTTCGAAATGCTAATTGACCTGATTTTCATGAGTGTTTGCAAAACACCTTCCAAATTTAAAGACTAATTTGATATCAAATTGGACTCAAAGGACAAGTCCATCCCAACAAAAAGCTGATGTGAATAAAAAAATCAAATAAGTTCAAAATGTCATCAAAATCAGATATAAAATAAGTTGAGTCAGACGTACGTTTTTAAGTTTCGCTTAATTTCAGGGAACAGTTATATGCACATCTGGTCAGTATGCAAATGAGGGGACCAATGACATCACCCACTCACTATTTCTTTCTATTTTACTATATGAAATATTTCAATTTGCTCTTCATTGTCATGTGAAACAAATTTTTATTCCTCCCTGAACATGTGTAAATACCATTGTTTTAACATTGCGTGGTTCAATCAATATTGTCAAATCTGTAAAAATGAAATATTTATTCAAGTCAAACAATGACAAACAAAGAGATAGTGAGTGAGTGACATCATTGACTCTCTCATTTGCATACCACTGAGCTGTGAATATAACTGTTTAGTGCAAAATAACAAACACTTTAAAATGTCGTAACTTTTTATTTTACATCCTATTTTGATGAAATTTTCAGGGTTACGCTGTCTTGTTTCATTTTTCTCTATTAATTCGAATCAACCCTCGACTGGGGTGGTCTTGAACATTAAGGATCATAAAATGGTTCCCATATGTAAATATTACATGTACAACCTTCAGTTAAAGGTCAAGTCCACCTCATAAAAATGTTGATTTGAATCAATAGAGAAAATTCAGACAAGCACAATGCTGAAAATTTCATCAAAATCGGATGTAAAATAAGAAAGTTATGACATTTCAAAGTTTCGCTTATTTTTAACAAAATAGTTATATGAACGAGCCAGTTACATCCAAATGAGAGAGTCGATGATGTCACTCACTCACTATTTCTTTTGTTTTTTATTGTTTGAATTATACAATATTTCAATTTTTACGAATTTGATGATTAGGACCTCCTTGCCTGAAGCACAAAATGTTAAAATAATGGAATTCCACGTGTTCAGGGAGGAATGAAACTTCATTTCACATGACAATGACGAGAAAATCAAAATATTTCATATTTCATATTATAAAATACAAAAGAAATAGTGAGTGAGTGATGTCATCAGTTCCCTCATTTTCATACCCACTGATATGTGCATATAACTGTTTTGTGAAATGAAGCGAAACTTTAAAATGTCATAACTTTCTTATTTTACATCCGATTTTGATGAAATTTTCAGTGTTATGCTTGTTGAATTTTTCTCTTTTTATTCAAATCAAGTTTTTGTTGGGGTGGACTTGTCCTTTAATATCGTAATTATACAAATCATGAATATTAAGCTAGACAAATTATTGTGTTGTGGAGGTGACAGGTGTACATGTCACTGGTGTTAAATCAACACCGGTGTTAATGCTGCATGGGTGTAATATTAAATGCTTTTGAATTAAAAATAAAATGAGGAAATGTTTGGGTAATATTGATGAGTGCGTTAGTGCATCCACACGCCAACCGACATGGCAGACTACAATCTACCTTTGATTTTTGCTCATCTTTTTTCCCGCCCGATTTCGTTGTTTGGTGAGTTGTTGTATCGTTTACCTGTGGAATCTTGGGAAATAAGGACACGGTTGCTATGGTTACAGATATTTCTAAACCCTCAAGATTGTTACAGAAGTTAGATCCGCGACTGCCGCAAAAGACTCTAAGTATGGCTTTAATAACAGTTTTAAGGATATTTGTCACGACGAAAGACTTGATACAAATCTTTAGTCTAAGCTATAAAAAAGTACAATCTCTTTAAAAATGTTAAGAAAATCGTAAGAGAAATAAGCTACTGTTATTTCACGTCATTCTTCATGATGAGCAACTCTGTAGGCTACATGCAAGAGCTAATCTGATACCGAATCACATTTCTCTCGGAGTGAGACGAGGGACTACTCCTTTTGGAGTGATATTTGCATCTTTTGAGAGTGGAAAAAGATACAGTTCACTCCAGAAAGAGTTATAATGCACTCTATAAGGATTGTACAGCTAACCCCAAAGGATTTGCTCCGAGACGAGTGTGATTACAGACTAAATCAGTTCTTACGTTTCAATACCCTTTTTCAATCTCTATAACTACCAAAACATGAAAATGTGTGCGTAAAAGTATTGAAAATAATAATTTTCAAACAAGAGACTTGAGTTATTTTCACGCGTTATATGCCAGACTCTAGCTAGACTGCATACGTTCAAAACCCTTTCATAAACTCTTACAGAGATTGGTTGATCAACCAAGTTGTAAGTAGTCCGATCACAATGTGGTCAAAATCTACCAGATTTCTGGAACATGTTGACCAATACACTGGTCAGTCTTCAATAATATCGTTAATCAGACCACACACATCACCAAATTGTATCAAAATATATGACTTTCGAGTGTCAGAAATCCGTATAATTCCTGATATATGGATACCTGACAGATAATATAGGGCCTTATATAGGCCTTAAAATTCTTTGCCTAACTATAATGTGCATCATACTCAAGGGGGTGTATGAATCATTTATAAGTAATACACAATGAGAGAGATGTAAGATTTATTGTATTCCTTATTCTTAGTAGTATAGAAAAAAAAAAGAAAAGGAAGAATCTTAGGTGCTGGTGGTATAATATTATGGAGAGCACGAGAGAAGGCCGCTATCGTAGCGTGACATGTAACCATGGTGACCGAGGCTAATGGTGCATGAAGAAAAGCAGAGAGACAAGATTCGAGTGAAGAAGGGAAGCAGGAAAAGATGACAAAAGAATAAAAAGGAGAGAACTTGTTTGAGTTTGAAATGAAATCAAAGAATGGCAAGAATAAAAATGAAAACCACCAAATGAAATGGGATGAAAGCACAAGCAAATGACAGCTCAATGGAATAAGAAATTAGTACACCCGTTGCATACAGTGCGTCGTTGATAAACTGCCATTTCAATTTGGTGGATGCAAAGAGGCACCTGCTAGAAAATAAGTAAGAAACATGTCCAATCTAAAACCAGCAGAACAGGAAATTGATTTTTTTACTACTGGGTCTCGCTATGCTGCTTGTTAAACGACTCCCAAATCATAACACATTCAGATTGACGCATGATATAATAGAGATCGTGACAAGGCTAGTGGCGCAAGTAAAACGACGCATCATTTGCAACGGGCAATATCATGCTACAATCACATCAACGCCACCGACTCAAGACCGATCAAAGCTTTTATGTTATTTCGAATGGCGTACCATCGATCGCTTTGGAGTCCGTTTCGTTGATGGGACTGTAACATAGAGATAGAGAACGAACATCCCTGTACCTGACGGACATGATCGGCCGAGTGCACCCGAGACTTTCCCCGTGACAGTGCGGACTTGAGGAGCCTCTGGCCAGTGAATACCAAGGAAAGAGATGCAGGAATACAAAAGTATAAACATGCATTGATCTAAATAAAAACAAGCTACCCAAGAAAAGGAGAGTTCATGGTAAAACAGATTGATAAGAAATCATAAATAAGCATGCATGACTATACTCTATACGTACTATGCATGCATGACTATACGCTATACATATATATGTAAAGTTAAGGTAATATGATAATGATAAACCACAATATCGCAACATATTTTTCCTGATCTTCATCTTCACTGTTTAATGTATTCGGTTGTAAATGTATGTGTTACACTGCTAAACAATTAATGAAACATAGTTTTTATGCTTTTGTTGAAAAAATATAAAATCATCAATAGAGTAAACCAATATAATTGCTGCAGGAATGAGGAGACGCCGAGAAAAAGGTGTCATGTTGTTAGAGGCCGAGTTTTAACGAGATAAAAAAAACTCTGTTAATTTGAGCGGTGCTTATAGTACAAAATGCATTCATCAAACAATCATGTGCTTTGTTGTGCTTGAAAACAAATGAATAAAACGTGTCAGAGAATGAAAAGTGAACTTGAGAAGTTTTTAAACTATTGGGGGGATATATAGGGGTAGATCACAGCCTTCCAGAGTGATTAAAATTCATTTAGAGTGACATGAAATAGGGGGAAAATTGATAATAATTTTTTTATCAACAATGGTCGTATGAATATGTATAATTTGTCATTTCAATCGTTGCATTGTGACAATTTGATTCTTGAGATGGTTAATAATCATCTTCAAACAAAACAAAATTACAAAATGAAATCATATTTCTTAATTCTATAAATCCAACTTCGTAACCACTTTACATTGGTATCTCGTATAATAATAGTATTAATGAGAACGCAAGTTACTGACGGACAAAATGATGTCGATTCCAAATCAGAAGAGTCAGACTACTTTTGAGAAGTAAATAGTTTATCACCACATTTTATCTTACATATAAATTACAATTGAATTAAATGGGTAGGTGACTGTAGTTCATAATTTTCTTGAATGAAACTGTTCTTGGAGCAGAGGGTACAAAATGCATTAATTCTTGCTTGGACCAACGCGTTGGTATAACTTTCTATGTAAACAATGCCAAGTCGGAGCCAGGCAACTCTTACAGAGGTGTTCAGTGCCTGGAAGGTGCGATCGAAAGCATAGTGAAATCATGTGCATAAGTTAAACCTCCTAAAGGTACCTACAAATACCAAGTGAGACGGTCACTGATAAACAAAGTGCTTTGCAATGGGCAGATGGGTGTTATAAGTTACTTGATACCACTGTTTCACAAAAGGACGACGGATAGAGCTATAATTGGCCCTATATGATGATTGTCTTTTCGAACAGTCCTTTTCTTTCAAACACGCTATTGCTCTGACACTCTGATTTTGATCTCTTGTTGGTATATGCATGTTGTGAATATAATGTCGCTCTGTCTGTTGTCAATCTTATATAGGCCTGTTTGTTACCGATCTGATTTCGACCTATCTGTTGTCAGTCTGATGTCTGTTTGTTGTCGATCTGATATCGGTCCGTCTGTTGTCAATCTGATGTCTGTCTGTTGTCGATCTGATGTTAGTCTATTGTCGATCTGATGCCTGTCTGTTGTCGATATGATGTCTGTCTGTTGTCGATGTGATATCAGTCTGTTTGTGGTGGATGTGATGCCAGTCTGTCTGTTGTTGATGTAATGTCGGTCTGTCTGTTGTCGATGCGATGTCGATCAGTCTGTTGTCAATGTATTGTCGGCTGTTGTCGATCTGATGTCTGTCTGTTGTCGATGTGACATTAGCCTGTCTGTTGTTGATCCGATATTAGTCTGTCTATTGTCGATGATCCGATGTCAGTCTGTCTGTTGTCGATGTAATGTCGGTCTGTCCGTTGCCGATGTAATGTCGGTTTGTCTGCTGTCGATGATCTGATGTTGGTCTGTCTATTGTCAATGCGATGTCAATTTGTCTATTGTCAATGCGATGTCAATCTGTCTGTTGTCGATATAATGTCGGTCTGTCTGTTGTCGATGCGATGTCAGTCTGTCTGGGGTAGATGTGATTTTGGTCTGATAAAGACCTGATACATGTCCGTCTGTTGTCGAGCAGATGTACGTCTGTTGTTCGTCTAATGTTTGTCTTTTTGTTGTCGATCTGATGTCGTTCTATCTGTTGTCAACCTGATAAATCATACCTCACAATTTGAGCATGCAATTACATTAATTACCTCGTGCGAAAAAAACTTTGAAGTGACTTTAATTTACGAACAAATTAATATACACGTTTAAGAGTTAATATGCAGAAATATTCATGAACACAGTCGCAGAGATTTCAGAAATCTACAGTAGAGTAATTTCAAATCCCTTGCATAACTTGGGTCCCGTTGCATAAAAGTTACTATTATGGTAACTTTGCCATCCAATGGTGACTGCCATGGTAACAATGCTCATCAGCCAAACAAAATCAAGGATTCTTTGCAAGTTACCATTGGGTGGCAAAGTTACCGTAATAACAACTTTTATGCAACGGGCCCTGTTTCATGTTCAGTGTGTACTTAGCCATATTGTGTTCACATTATGGTTAATATGCAGAAATAAACATGAACACAGTCGTTAACTTACATTGTTTAAGTTTTTGTCCATGTCCACGGTAGATTCTCCTATTGCACTCATTATGCTGTCGGTATACTGAATTTAAGTTCAGTTTGTGGATATAGGCAATGGAAATAATTAGATTCAATCGAAATTTGGCACTAATTCAGGAAGACTTCGAAACAAAATTGGTTGTAATTGAAGGAAATAATAAATTAGTGTAGAGTAATAGCAAGTTATAATTCTAAGGATAGTTCAACATAACGATGGTAGGTTTGACAGTTGGACAATGAGTGTAAATAAACAAACATAGGTTTGTGAATCACTTAAAGGGGAAGTTCACCCTGAAGAAAACTTTGTTGTAAAAATAGAAGAAAAAATAGTAAAAAATATTGGTGAAGATTTGAGGAAAATCCGTTAAAGAGTAAGAAAGTTATTAGAGTTCAAAGTTTTGGATTTGTGACGTCATAGACGAGCAGCTGCCCCATGTGTTATGTAATATAAAATGCATGAATTTCAAATTTTGCATGGTTCCTGATGACTTATTTTTGTTTTTTATTCAAGATCGGGTGTGAAATGATTTGTCTATTGATATACAAAAAGTAAAGTGAAAACCATTTTCAATTTTCTGAGAAAATGACATTTCATTGATTTTTTACCATTCGCTATGTAGGAATGCTGCTCGCATATGACGTCACAAATCAAATAATTGGAATTCTAATAACTTTTTAACTATTTGATGAATTTTTCTCAAACCTTCGGCAATATTTTTTATCATTTTTTCTGCTATTTTTACAATAAACTTTTTGTCAGGGTGGACTTCCCCTTTAAGTGAAAAGAATAGTCATGATCAATAGTGAAGACTGGAAAAGTAAGTCTACAAAGAAAAACAGTTTAAGCAGTAGTTAAAAGAATATGCTACATCAAACGATCTTACTTACCTTGATATAACGCACATCAGCCAGATCCGTCTCCCTTTCTCGATTGGCTTTATCCCCCTCCTCATCCATTTCAAAATCTCTGCTTACCCCTTTTCGGTAGCTTATAACAGGGATCTTGGCGGAGTGGAGGTTTACTGCCTGCTTGGAACCAGGCTTCCGCCCCTCCGAAGAGTGGACATCTCTTACTGGTGTAGTATGTCTGCTCGTCACCGGGACAGGTGGAAGACTGGAGGTAGAGGGTGATCTGATGTCTTCAGGCGGCCTAGGAGATGAAGACAATGTACCAAAGGAGTCTCTTGAGGAAGCATCCTCGTTTTCGTTCGCCATGGCAGCATACATGGATTCACGACCTTTACTATGTTTCCCCAGCCGCCTTTCGAGACGGGGTGCAGTGGATAATAGGTCGCCAATGCTGACCACAGAAGTCTTTGTCATGTAGTTTATCTTCTTTGAGTCGTTGATGGCTTCCTCGATCAACAACCGATTATCCAGTGAGGTCCTTCTCGGGGTATCATCTATCTGCGATTCAATATGAGTGTTCTCAGCGCTGTCCGACATCTCACCCATAAGTAGGTCACCAGCAAAGATACCTGGCCGAGCGTTTCCAGAATGTGCGTACGAGATCTTTACTGGGTTGGCTGGGATCGACACTTTCTTTGAGTTCACCTTGGTCTTTGTGGCCTTCTTAAGAGCTGTTATTCGAAGTCTGTCCTCTGCAGATTTGGTCCCTGCAGACCCGAGACGTCTCTTTAACGGTTCTCTCTGCTGCGTTCGAGACACGGGGGCGCTGTGAGATGCACCATTGCGTGCGTTCCAGTCAGGTACACCTTCACTGCTGACTACCTCACCATCCGCACCCTCCAAAGGTCTAGGATCATGGCTGCCCAAACCAAGGTTTTCCGAGGACTGTGTATCTTTGTGCTCTACGTTTCTAAAATCCTTTGTAACTTTGTCGGGTGTGTCCAAGTGGACTATCTTCTCCTTGCACGAGTTGTCATCCTTGTTAGTATCAGTACCGATCGTCTTGTTCAAATGATTCTTCATTTTCTCGTCCTCATTGCATTTCTCCTCTTTGGTTGATTGGTCATGTTCTTTCTTGTCCGATTGGCACATTTTGCTTGGTTGTTCATTCTGGATCTTAACTTCGGCAACCTCATTCCCAATACCATCATCCTTGGCATCTGCTTTGGTCGTTTTACTTGAATCATTTTTAAGGTCTCTGCCGAAGTTGTTCTTTTCATCTTGCCGACATTCCTCTTGCTTCACGTCAACGTCTTTGTGCAAGCTCAGGCTGACATTCACGAAAGCTTCAAAATCCAGAATGCCGGTGCACTGATTGTCAGTTGTGCACAGGAAAGGTTCCCATAACTTGGAGGAAGGAACCCCTTTTGGGGCATCTGAAATAATCGAAAGAAGATGATTTCATTAAATCTTATTAAAAAAACGCCATTCGGTGGAATGGTAGGATATTTTTTTACGGTAAACAAAGACTGGGTAAGAATATTCACAATAATTATGACCTAGAATTCGTGGATTTGTCATGAGCTACGACCAGGTACATAATGCCGTCTCTGAAGACGATACATATCTGGTAGTTATTGAAGTTGAAAGTAAACTTGTGCGATGAGATGATCTATTATTATATTTTGTCATTCGACCGTACCGGATAATTTTCGATGAGGACTACCCTCTCAGCAAATGCTCATCAAAGCCAAGTCATTATATTTAATTAGAAATAATAGACATCCAAAATATTTTACCTGCTTTAATCTTCGAGTTTCTTTTGGCCCAGGCATCTATGGCTGTAGAAAGAAAAATAACATTGTTAAACAACAATCAAGTTCAGAATGAAATTTTTGCAAGTGAACATTAAAAGGAAAAATTGGTCTGTTGGCCAAATAAAGATCAGTAAAATAATCTGAAGTTATTTGTAAGCCGTTTAAAAGCCGCAATTTCCAAAACAATTTTGTACTTTTTTCGGGGGGGGGGGGGGGTGGTAGGGGGAAGATACGTTCAGGTGAAAAAAAATCACATATAGCTGGTAGTCTGAATTATGCCCAGTTCTGTATAGGTATGGTAAAGAATAATCTCCATACATACCTCTGTTCTGTTTGGATTAACACAAGTCATGATTAATCAGGATGTCTTGAGGAGCTTTATCGGAAAACAGGCATGTTTAGAAGCCCATTATTATTACATTGTCCCCTGCCAATTGTGATAATGTTGTAAATGACCTGCTGGTAATCCTTGTTAGAATAACAGTTGACATAGATTATTTGATTAGATGATTAAATAGTTCATTGGATAGGGATTATGGAACTTGAGTTGTTTTTACTCAAGGTGGTCGTGGAATTAGACAGTGGTGATCATAGTGGTGGAGGTGGGGGGGGGGGGAGGTGATAGGCTGATAAGGGGGATGGTGTTCTCACCTAGATAAAAGACATCACTCTCTGCATCATCGCTCTGCTCCCATCCGTTAAGGGGAACCCAAGCCTCACATCTTGGCTTGCTGTAAAAAAAAATCAATGATAAAAAACAACAAATGAAGAATAAATAATCAAGAAACTTAGGGTGGAATCACAGGAAATTAAAAGCAAATCCAATAGGCCGAGTGTTGCTTTTAAATAGTATAATTGAAATCTTGAGGAGATTGATCGCCATGTGGTAGCACTTTCACTTATGGGATTGAAATATGGGTCAATATCTTTTACAAATAGCATATTTCAGAATTCAAGACTCTATAGGATATAGAGTTGAGATGCCTAAAGGCTGGTCTCACCGCTTACTCGATTTTCGGGGTACCTATTTATGTTCTGGCACCCAAGTGAAACAGATTTGATCTTACACTATGGGATTCCCTAAAAATCTGAGATACACTGCCGTTTGTAACTTGTGTCTGTATCAGTGGCGTACCTAAGATTTTCCACAGGGGGGGGGGGGCAAATTCGTCCGCCAAAAAATTTGACAAGCAAAAAAAGAAAAAAAAGGTCTTCAACCACAAATATAGGATCTCGTCCGCCAAAAAATTTGACAAGAAGAAAAAAAAAAAAAAAGGTCTTCAACCACAAACAAAGGATTTCGTCTTCAAGACTTGTCAGGGGGGGGGGGCAGGAATATGTCCCTTGCATGGGTTGTGACTCGTCAGGGGGGGGGGGCAGTCTGCCCCCTCTGCCCCCCCGTAAGTACGCTAGTGGTCTGTATTATGTAATAAAAATTGAAGCCCAGAAAAAAAAGTTGTGCCCGAAAACCCGTAATTTAGTGAATAAAAGAAGTGAAATATAAAGTGACTGGAAACACCATCTCAATCTTCCCAGATGATTTAGTGAATGATGATTTTTCAGTTACAGATATTTTGTTAGTGTTGGCACGATTTTTTTTCTTCATATTTGTTTTTAATCCATATGAATGATATTAATTACAACATGAATCAAAGATCAGTCTCTTTTTAAATAAGACCTTTGTAATGTTGACGTATGCCTTTGACACGCTACTATTTCCACATCAAACAGCCAAACAAAGTTCGAAGCGTGACGTTCAGTCCTAAGAGTCGAGTTACTATGTAACGGCACACCAATTCTTTTATGTAGTGCATTTTGTTTAACCATTCAATTGATATGTATTTACAGTTTGGCTCCGTTATATTTGCATTTTATATATGCATTCACAATTTGACTCGCGCACATACAATGTTTACACGTAGGTGTATATACATTTCTTGCTGTGTAATTTTAGATTGACAGACTGACTATACAACATTAGTATGTACAGAAATTCAATCACTAAATAAAATAAAACGTTCTTTATAATAAGAAGCGTAATGAGCCCACAATTTTGAGGGGGCACAACCGGGCGTGTGTGACAAAATTTTTTGAAAGTCCCGAGCTAGTGAAACAAGCGAACATAATTTTTTACTAATTTAAAATCTAATGGTGTGATAGATGTTGACAAAATATGAAAGAAAACTACATCATATCTTACCCTAATTCGTTTCCTTATATTTCATTTTCTCCCTATTCTCATTTTTTTTTCTTGGTCGTAGGGCTTTTGGGGTGCCATGCCCCTAAGCCCCCCCCCCAATACGTATGCCAGTGTTTATAATACACCCATAACATAAAGTCATTCATGAGCGTATGCGGTCAGCGCGGCGTAGATCATGCGTTACGACTGCAACTATTAGTATAGAACATCAATGCAATATTCACCCGAAAATTGTTGAAATATGACGCAAATCGATGTATTTTTGTTCTTACCACATTTCAAAGCATCCACAACCGCATTTTACTTCGGAATAATTTGAGGTAAAGCTGTTGCTTCTGCAACTCTAACGTTTCGATCGATCTCACGTATGTGTGTATTAGTCATTGTCATTAACTGCCAATAGTATACTGACACCGCAAATTCGTCTCCAATGACATTTCATGCAACTAATCGATAATGACCTTTATTTTTCCACTGCATACTGCCGCAGTCACAACCGGCGCGCCCGATCCAGCCCGACCAAATCTATTACGTTATTTCCAATGGCATATCATCGGTCGGTTTGGAGACAGTTTCGTAGGTGTGACTGTAGGGTGATATGCGAGTCATGATTTGAGTACAAAGGATCTGATGATAATGCGAGGGCAAAGATTCTTCCTTTGTATGATTTGATAATTAGTGAGAGAAATCATGGATTTATCTGTATTTGTATTATTAAGTGGGGGTCCAGGGATTGATTTGCGCGTTGAGGGATCAAAAAATCGATTTCGAATTAATTAATTGGAGGCAATTGTCACAATGAAACGAAGAATGTTACAATATATGAAAACATTTTAGCGGAGACGTATGGACTGTGTTTGTAGATGATAGCCTTTTTTTTGCTCGTCAGACTTTCTTTGGCATGATATTGGAAAAATGCAAACGAGGACCATTTTTATCTTAAAGTGAACCACTCCGATAAAAACTCTCTGTAGGGGCTTGAAGTAGTTAATATTTTTAGATGGGGTCAAACCAGTACGCCTGTGAGGCAGTAAGCCATTAACATATTTTGAAAATTGATACGAATTTCCAGTTTTCACTTATTATAGTACCGTTACCAAGAACGCATACATCGGGATGTCGTTTTATGCGCTTTACATAATCATATTACGCCAGTCGTTTTTATTTCTCTTTGCCCGCAGTTAATATATGCACTTTATCCACTCCATGAGGAGCATTCCAGCTGGAGCTTTCAAACTCAACTGCTAGGTATAATACAAGTAGCTTTCGTATCTTACCAGGTACCCATTCAACACCGGGGTCTGGGAGAGTGACACTTGACGTTGTCTAAATTTAATCCCAAGGAGAGTGGTATATGCCTTCTTGTAGGACACGTGACGGTATATCGAGTATACCGACATAGCAACGAATTCGAGCTAATGCATAAACTACTTTGTTTGCTTTTGGACAAACAATGCCCTGTACTATACTTATGACTGACGTTCATCATTAAAGATGATATGTTATCAAACAGAACATATTATAGATCTACTAAACAAAGTATGTGTAATTGTCCATAATTATGAAATGAAAAATCTTTTAAAACCCTGACCCCATTCCATGTCTGATAGCGTATACCGCAGACTTGACTGCTGCATTAGCCCATCTAAATCAATTTGCCGATGGTCATGAAATAAAAATGGTACTTGAATGACATATAAAGTCATGTCCTTTTATAAGACTTGGACAGAAAAGTTCACTCTCTCTTGAGATATAGATTATACTATGTAACCATGATCGAAACTATGGAAAATCAGTCATGTCAGTCATGTCAGTAGGCCAATATTTTCTACATTCAGTTGATTTTTTTTGTATATATAGCATTTAAAGCCATTTATTACCATATAAACATCTTTTCTAAAACTACGTGAAAATATATTGATGCGTTTATGAAAATGTATGCAGTTCCACATTCGCAATGAATTTTGGGCACGTCTAAAACCCTAAATGGAAAGCACTAGCGTACCTACGGGGGGGGGGGGGGGCAGGGGGGCACTCTGCCCCCCTGACGAGCCACAACCCATACAAAATACATATCACTGCCCCCCCTGACGAGCTTGAAAGACCTTTTATTGCCCCCCTGACGAGCTTGAAGACCTTTTATTTTTATTTTTATATTTTTTTTTTGCTTGTCAATTTTTTTTTCTGGTACAATAACCTTCATTTTTTATTGAAGACCTTTTTATTTTATTTTTTAGCCCCCCCTGTGGAAAATCCTAGGTACGCCACTGATGGAAAGCCTATACATGTATGTTCATTCTAACAAGTTAACTTGTCATCGGTGGATTTGATCGTTTTGCTTTTTGTTTCATTTTGTCAAATTGTTATGTATTTACGAGGTTGTTACCGGTTTTTATTCTTGAGCTTTCCTAGCTTTACATCCTATCTTGTAACAATCGAGTTGTTTTTACTCTACTTCCGACATGATCGTTTAATACAGTCAAAACAAGATAGAAATAATTACTTTCAGGAATGCCATGTTTATACAGATAATGCACCAACACTGATCTGCTCACCCCCAAATCTATATTGAGCCCAAGGGCCATTTCTCTTATTATTGCCCTAATTGTCCCTCGCCTATGTATCCAATTGTCTTGCAGACAACAGCCATTACGTAATAGCAATACTAGAAAGGAGCGATCGATAGTAGACTATTGTTTGCTATCTAACCCTGACGAACACGCTTCGCACCTGATATTGTTGAAAAGCATATGTGACAAGCCTATCGTAAATCGCGTTTAAAAAATCGACTTCAATAACTTGCATCTACATTTTCACATTAATTATAGTTTTTTTTTCTGACAGACTGTGTATCATTAAATCCAATCGTGGTCATTTCACGTTGGTTCCTACCATAGAGTTAAAAACTATGGTTCCCGTCTGTTTTAAGAGTTTAATTTAACATGATGATATATCATCTTATATCAGCAAATAGAAATAAATTAACAAATAAGACACACAGAAGTAATTGCGCCGTAAAGGGATCGTTTAACTTCACACAGGATCTAAATAGATTTTTCTCTTGAAGCTAATGCTGTAATCACAATTGCAGACCTTTAGGTCAGACAGGAAACACCTGATATTTTGAGCTATTCGGTCGCGAAATTACTGCGATAATAGGATATGGAGGGAAGATAATAACTTTATACCAGTGAG
This sequence comes from Lytechinus pictus, assembly GCF_037042905.1. Classification (NCBI taxonomy): domain Eukaryota; kingdom Metazoa; phylum Echinodermata; class Echinoidea; order Temnopleuroida; family Toxopneustidae; genus Lytechinus; species Lytechinus pictus. Next base: position 13,044,030 of record NC_087255.1, read on the forward strand.
AATCATGTAATGATGCTTTATACACTCTCAAAACAAATCAGTCAAATTGACTAGATCAGTAGTCAGCTGGATGCGACTGATAAGTCTAGTCACATTTCTGACGTATATTCTATTCAGAAATATCTAAATTCTAGTAAAATACGACTAGAAAATAGTCAAATATATTTATAATAACAGTTGCACCCAGCCGACCCGAATATCTAGTCATTTCGACTGATTCGTTTTGATATAAATTTAACTATTATAATATTCAGGGTTTCCTCTTGCAACATAATGTCATGCAGTGATAGCAGAGAGGGCCCCACAGCTCAGATATTTGCAAACCTCCACAGAGGTACTGAATCCATTTAAACCTGAGAATCAGATAAAATTGACATCAGATTCACTTTCAAAAGCTATCTTTGGTATTTCGTTTTTTTTTTTAATCTGACGTCTTACCTTTGGTTTTTATTGGCCTTCGATGACGATGTCCTGGGTTGGTTCCTCGATCCGTTCTGTGGCGTCCTGGGAGCAAACATCTAGATCGTCATCGTGTCATCTCCTGGTCGTCGTCCTCATCCTCCTTTTCGTCGTCCAAAATTACGAGAGGCCTTCTCACCGTCTTCAGTGACAGAACGAACAAAAATGTTTAACTTAATATATTTATTACATTACATTGAATTCATAATTATGTATATACTGGGCGTATAATCGGTAAATTAAATGTGACGATAGGCCTATTTGTTGCTTGTGCTCCAACTTCTAAGATCACTGTTGTGATACTTAGTCACGTCAGTCAGGTCATGTCAGTAGAATATATATAAAGTATGTATACATATCATCTATATTCGCACATAACTGCCATAAATGCCATACTACAAACATTTGAATATGATACAGTGTAAGCATAAAAAAGTTACCATAAAAAGATAGTGCTGACGAATCAAGAATTGGGTGCTCATTTTTAATGCATGCATGGTGTATCTAATTTTAAATTGCCATTGTTTACTTTTGATTTTCGTTATGATTCATGTTGGTCTTTATTTAGTTTAATACCTAAAACAAAAGGTTCGAGTTCCCGATTCCTTAAATCTGGAAAGTGATAACGAAGTCAATTATTATTGACGTTATTTATCTTTAAACAGGCAATACTTATTCGGTCATTAATAATCGTGTTTTAGACACGAGAATGGTATAAAAATGACAATAAAATAATGATAATCAGTAATGATAGAGTGTTAAAACCATCAAACTATATAGGCTTGTTTCAATTCCTTGCTATGGAAAAAACCACAACTATCCATGCATGAAATAAAATAATTGCTTTAATCATTTTTTTTTGGATTATTGGTTTATTCAATTTCATTCATTTTGAACATACAAATCAGAAATACAGACATGCATGTAGAAATCGATGAGCAAATACAATGAACTTACATTGGTGAATTGGTAATATCATTCATAAAATGGCAACAAGCAATGTCACATCATTCCATGGCACATTACATGTAGTGACATTGAAATACTAAATGAGGCTTATAACACATACATTACTTGCTATAATCTCCAATATGGATCTCTTAAAAATAGATTCATATCGATAGCCTAAAACTGTTTATAATTTGCCTTGCCGCCCTATTCATGTGTTTCAATTATTTTTTAATTAGTTTTATCACGCAGTGATGTTCAATGAGTATTACATTAACAGTCGAGAAAGTTAGATTGCCACGATATATGACCAGCTATTATCCCTTATACATGTACATTGCACGAATATTACAATATAAATCGAGAAAGGTGCCTATAGTACTCTTACTACTACTCTTACTTCTATATACATGACATAGGTCATGTAGGTAGGTTTTGTACTTACCTCAATCAAATATACTCCTAAAAATGAAATATAATCCGTATAGTTACGAATAAACGAGCACTTTCAAGCACGACCACTCACGTCATACATCCATTACGCGTTTCCAAAATCGTTTTATGGTGTTGTAAGCGCCAGACATTAGTGTCAGTTTAACTCCATTTTAGAAATACACAGTTTAACAGGCACATACTACCTGTGCGAGAGTAAACACCAGCTAAACGGGGACAATGAAATTCGACACTTATTTACCCCCTACCTTGACGCTCCAGTGAGCACGCCCCTCTTTTGAGGGACACGGCGGAACTGGCAGGAATAACAGACCGAAAATCCACCTTTGCCCCCATGGCGTGAATGGTGAATGGGCGACTTGAGTGCGGGCGAGGTTGGGGTATATGCATTTTGTGAAAGCTGATTCTAGGTAGCGTCCTGTTGTCATGCGAACCCGCCTTCGCTCGGTTTCTCGAGTGGTATAGGTTTCCTTTAGTGTACAGCTCAAAACAGGAAAAGCCAGGGTTAAAAATTGGAACAATAAGTCTGCATGCATGTGATTATATATTCAATCAACCAAGTGGCGGATCGGGGGGGGGGGGGGGGTGCACATTCGGTCCGTGCCCCCCCCCCCCGTGAAAGTCGCTAGAAAAATATTTGTAGTGGGAAATGTCGGGCATACCTCTTTTTTTCTCGTCATTTTTTTTTCGGAACAAAAATGCCCCGTCCATTGGGAAATCCTGGATCTGCACATGATTCCACCCTGATTTAGAAACCTGTCTACAGTCAAAACTTCTTTTAAGTGGTCACCAGCATTGCAATCTCTTTTGAAGGTTTATGCTCACCGAATCCGTCTATAAATATGATTAATAGATGCATGTATCCATGACGTCATAATCCTACACGAGGTAAAATTGATTGTAAAACAACTTATTCAATAGAATACTATAGTAACATCAAAGTTGTATAACCAATGCTTTTTTAGTATCAGTTATCGTGTTTGTAAAAAAATGCAATGAAGTTGCAAAAACAATGACCTCTATAACAAATAGCATTGAATACTGACTGTATAAACCTTCTCCAAAGCTTCATTATATGAATATAACCATATTATATGAATATAACCGTGTAGGACTGGGCGTTGTGGCGTGCGCCTATAATCCAAGCTATGTGGGGATGCTACAAATTGATGCAGAGGTTCGAGGTTCGAGCCCTGGTCACGTCTTTCGGATGGTGACGTTAAAGTTCGGTCCTAGACGTCAATAATCATATCTGATTGATACACGTCTGACAAAACTCAAATACACTCACACAAAACAAATCAGTCAAGAATGACTAGTTAATCGGGTCAGCTGGGTGCAACTGTTATTCTAGTCACATTTTAGTATTTTCTTGTCATATTTTACTAGAACAGAGTTATTTCTGACTAGAATATATTTCAGAAATGTGATTATCAGCGATTTTCATATCAGTTGCACCCGGCTATCTACTGGTCTCACTGGCGGATCCACGGGGGGGGGGGGGGGTGGCACAGCCGGCCCATGCCCCTCCCCCTTTGAGAAGCAAAATTAAAATTTGTAATGTAAAAATGCCGTTGAAACAGAATTGTGCCCCCTTGGAAAATCCTGGATCCACCCCTGACTGGTCCAGTCAATTTGACCGATTTGTTTTTAAGAGTGTAACATCGATAGCAAGCGGCCTCAAAACACTCAGCTACATGTTTGGAAAAGGGCGCCCTTTAGTGGGTAAAATTTTATATTCGAAGCAACTCAAATGAAAGACCCTGGATGACTCGCGGACACCTGCAAACAAAGAAAGTTAGAATTACGTAAAAAAACCCTATTAATGATTTATAGTGGTTATATCATAATTGAAATTGATTGACAGATGATAGCCAACATTTACCGCCATAATCCTTGGCGTGAGTTGCATCAAACTTGAATGGAATCGCTTTGTCGATTTTTTTTATTTTAATTTTTGTTTGATAAAACCCCCACTATAAATTGATAAATGAATAAAGTAGAGCAAACATAGGGCTATGCCCCTAAAAAGTTTCACGACTAAGAAAATAAGTGAAAAAGGTAAGGAAAAGTGGTGAAATAGGGATATCATATTTTTAATATTTTGTCAAAATGTATCAAGAAAATAAATATTTTTTGTATTAAAAAGGTAAAAAACGCCCCCTCGTTTTGCTCTCTCGCAGCTCTATTTTTGCCCCATATGCCATGTTTGGCTCCCTCATTTTTTGTTCATTACGCCACTAAATGTATACAAGTGAAGAAGAAAGGGCGGGGGGAGGGGCTGGTCCACTTGATGACCAAACTCGCCTCTTCTCCTCCTAATTGGGAATCAAAATTATACATATTTTATTTTACTGCAATCCGGTAAAAGCATATTAGATAAAAAAACATTTAACCGTATATCACACATTTTCTAATACCTCACCATAATCATGGTATCGTCGCAGAAAAAAAAACAACAACTAATTTTCACAACAATAGTACAATGACTTTGTGAAATACCTAATGAAATAAAAAGGAAATGCAAATCAGGAGAAATGTAAACATTTTAACCCGGTGAAGGGCACATACAGTCGTTAATGCTTACAACGGTAACCTGTAGAAACCTATCATGACATTCCGGCGGAAGTTTCCAAAAGTTTTCAAGTTTATTTATTCTAAATCACAAAAACATATAAATGCAATAATACAATTGAATTTGGGATATATAATCGATAAGTACCAAGGTATGCTTTACAATAATGCACGGTAAATATTTATTGGAATGTATTAAACAAAAAAAAGCAAATGGTCCCTTTAATGTCGACCTTTAAAAAATACAAATTTATGGCAAATTATGATTGTAAGAAAAAAAAGAGGGAAGAGGAAGAGAGAGAGAGAGAGAGAGCTTAAATATTAATGAGAATTAATTCTTATCATAGAATACTCATAATATGGAATTTCAAGCATGTTTAGAAAACCCTCAAAAGGCTATTTGCGATAGTTTTCCATAACTGCATAATTCAATTTTTGAAACATTGGTTCTGATTTTCTTTTTTTTTATAAAGGGAAATCAGAAGCGTTGCAGATGTCAAAATTATGAATTATAGAGTTTATGGAAAGCTTTGAAGTACATGTAAGGTGGGATATTTGTTTTCAATCACATTAACCTAAAATCAGCAATATTTATATTGAAAGTGAATATGTTTTATCATTTTTTGGAGAAAAAAATGTCATTTGTTATTCAGAATTGTATTTTACAAGAATTTAATATTCATTGTCAATAGAAATTTTATCAAGTGCCCTTCTCATAAGCACTCTTTCAAAAATCGTGCGACGCCTGCGTTATGATATTATCTCAAGTTGCTTTATTACACATATATTAATTATATATTTTGTCATTACTGCATTATTTGTAACTTTATTGATTTATAAAGTGTATATTTGATTTGACAATAAGACGGAAATCTCGTTCTAAAGTAGAATAAAATAAACCTAACAGCTGTACCGAAGCTCATCAACAGTGAACAAGCCTTTCAAATAATATTAGATATAGTGGCGTACCAAGGAAACGTCTTCTCGGGGGGGGGGGGGGAGGGGGGACATTTTCTCATAAGCAAAAAACGAAAAATTGTAATTGCCATTTCCGGAAGCGCTTCTCCGTCACAAAATTTTTGAAAACTAAAAAAAATGGTCAAAGAGATCGACATCTATATTGAGTACTTCCGTTTTAAAAAATTCTGACAAGTCCCCAAAATATTCAACTTCTGTCCAGGTGGGAGGGGGGAAGGGGGGGGGGGGGAGGGCTCTGGAACACCCTTCCCCTCTCGGGCACACTAATGCTTATAAATCACAGAGTTTAAATGTAGTCGAAGAGGACGTAACTGAAATTGAATGTTTGCCAATACTTTATGTTGTATTTCCTATACGTTCCAGGTTGGGCACGCCTTGCTGATAGTGTTGTCGTAATAATTAAGTATCAACATTCAGGTTTAAGATTAATTTGGATGATATAAATTAAATGAATGAAGAAAAAAAAATTAGGAGTACTTAAAGGTCAAGTCCATCCTCGAAAAAAGTTGATTTAAATAAATAGAGAAAAATCAAACATGAATAACGCTGAAAACTTCATCAAAATCGGATGTAAAATAAGAAAGTTATGACAATTTAAAGTTTCGCTTATTTTTCACACAACAGTCCTATGCTCAACTCAGTGATATGCAAATGAGAGAGTCGATGATGTCACTCACTCACTATTTCTTTTGTTTTTTATTGTTGGAATTATACAATATTTCAATTTTTACGAATTTGACAATTAGGAAAACTTTGCTGGAACCACAAAATGTTAAAATAATGGAATTGCACGTGTTCAGGGAGGAATGAAACTTTGTTTCACATGACAATGACGAGAAAATAAAAAATTTCATATTTCATATAAAAAATACCAAATAAATAGTGAGTAGGTGATGTCATCGGTCCCCTCATTTGGATGTGCATATAACTGTTATGAGAAATTAAGCGAAACTTTAAAATGTTATATCTTTCTTATTTTACATCCGATTTTGATGAAATTTTCAGTATTATGCTTGTTTGATTTTTCTCTTTCTATTCAAATCAGTTTTTTGTTGGGGTGGACTTGTCCTGTAAAGTTTTGAAACAATCTGGCCAAATTATTTGAACTCAGTATACCAGATTTTACCACATACTTTCTATTATCGTTTTCTTCTTCTTCTTCTACTTCTCAGACATGTCAGACTTCAGTTAGTCCCAATTTCCCTTCAATAATACCATTCGCTCACATGGGTGGAGAAAGGAAAATTTAAATCGAATAAAGGGGAACTTTAAAGTAAATGGGGATCCCTTTTTCCAAATGCACAATATTCGTTTCGCATCAGCAATTGAAGAGTTTAGTTGCAAAAGGGCTTAGGTCCACTTTGGACCATTCTGAGAAAAACCATTTTTTTTTATTTTCACTTACTGCAATATTCTTATGAGAAACTAAATTGTCATGATGTACTACCCTATCATATGAACATAAAATTGGGTATAAAAGAAATCTATCTGACTGTCTTCAATTTTTTTCTATAAATTCTTTTAAAAATTATCATTGTGGACCTAAGCCCTTTTGCAAGTAAAATGAAATGAATCATCATCATCATCATCATCATCCGTTAAAGTACAGTCCACCGGGTTGGTGTATCATCGTACTTGTATAATTATGAAAAAAAAAAAAAAAAAAAAAAAAAATCAGCGCAGTCTTAGCGCAATTGGATTTTCTGCACCTCAGCCTTGAAGCTGGCTACTGAAGTGCAGTTAACTGTAATGGCAGGGAGAATATTCCACAGTCTAATGGCATCAGGAATAAAAGTTTTCTGATAAGTAACAGTGCGAGCATGTGGGACGTGTAACCTCATCTGATGACCACGAAGCGAAGTGGAAGTAGCAGCCTGGTTGAAGTACTGTACCTTTGGTACATCAGCAATTGTGTTTACCAAGCGATAAACCATCACCACCTTGAACTGGGCTCTTCTCTCTTCAAGGGTGGGCCACTGTAGCCGTCGTAGCATATCGGTGACACTACTAGTGCGACGATGGTCTCCCATGGTGAATCTAGCATATCGTCGCTGCACCATCTCCAGCTTCCGGGTGTTGTCCCACACTTCACATCCATATTCCAGGACAGGTCTGAGGAGAGATTTGTAACATAGAACCTTGACGCTTCTTGGGCATGAGTGCAGGTTACGTTGCAAGAAGGCACGTGTAGAGTTGGCCTTCTTGGTGACCATGCTGATATGGTGGTTCCACTTCATGTTCTGATGAATATGAACACCAAGGTATTTTGCAGAGCTGACCTTTTGTAAAGGTTGATCATGAATGGAGTATGTCATTTTTAGTGGATTCCGCTTGTTGGTTACTGAGATAGTTTGACACTTCTGAGGATTGAATTTCATAAGCCAGTCTGACTCCCACTTCTGCAAGGAGTCAAGAATCCAATCTATTTTGATTAAAAAAGTGATTTTTCTTTGCCACTTTTTTTCACGTTTTCATGTAAATTTCAAATTTTCTTTGTTTTCGTCAAAGCGACTAAAAATTTAGAGGTTTTGAGACAGAAAACAATAAAATTTATGAACAATGGACCTAACCCCTTTTGACAAATGAGCTCTTCAGAAGAGTTTGTTTGCAAAAGGGGTTAGGTCCACTCCAAGAAAATAATTTTCTTTAATTCTCCTATATTGCATATTCTTATGCGAAACTGAATTTTCAAGATTCCCTGCCATGACAACATAAAATTGGGTATAAAAGAAATCTACCTTTATTCATATTTTTTTTAATATTCTTTTCCAAAAAATTCGGTGTGGACCTAATCCCTTTTGCAACTAAACTGTAATGGACCTAACCCCTTTTGAAAAAAAAAAGGTGATTTTTCTTTGCCAATTTTGATCACTTTTAAATAGGAATTTCAACTTTTCTTTGGTATCATCTTATAGAGCTACTAAAAATCTATACATTGAGACCAAAAAATGAAATTTGATGAAAAATGGACCTAACCCCTTTTGCAAGTGAGCTCTTCAATTATATTCTGGGGAGTGTTTCATCAACATTTTCATTCGACAAGTTGTCAGATCTGACATCTTTCTCTGATGTTGATTGGCTGAGAGGTACTGTTACTATGGTAACTGTCGGATGAAATGGGACTTGTCGGATAAAACGTCCGACAAGTCCTTTCATGAAACGCCCCCCAGATTCTCATTATTTTGTCTAATTTCTTGAATTAAAAATGAAAGCTTCTTGGCAGAGTTTGTAGCGGTTGCCACGGTAGCAGACTTTGCGTTACTTGTGCGTAAACTCTGTAACCTGTGCACAGCGAGATATGCAAATTACTGTATCAGGAAACGGTAATCGTATATTAACAGTGATATTGATATTTATCTTTCAAATTATATTTTCAAACTTGAAAATGACTTTTATGAGGAAAATAAGAACTTGCTCGATAAGGTTAAGAGATAGAGGATATCCTTATATCATTAGTGTGATTATTGTGGTTCGTACTGAGCACGCCTTTTTGTATGTCGACTTCTCGTCAACATACTCCTTTTTATATGTCGACTTGGCGAGATAAGTTATCTTGCCATCTATAGATTAATAATGTATCTAAGAAGATTTTATGATGTGATTACAATTAATGACCTCTAACTCACCTGCGAGCTCTCTCCCATTATGACGTCATATCTAGACAGATTTAACCCCTCATTACCACATGAGCATGATGAAGATGCGCGGTTCGTTGGTTTTACATGAAATTTCTTTGAATTATCGTAGTAATATCAGGAATATAGCTTTCATTCATGACTACCTTACAATCACCTTATCTAAGGAGATTTTAAAGGTATTGTTTAACTTTGTGAGCAGCCGATTAAAAAAATTCTCAAACCAAGACGAAACATGTGTACAAGTGCATGTATTAGAACTAATAAACCCTGAATACAGCCATTATTGAGAATGAAAAGCTAAAACTACAAGGCAAACCCCGATTTTGTAAATGGGTGTCTAATAGACGCCTAAATAGTACACATAAGTGTATGGGATGAAATTAAGATGGTGTTTTCGGTCACTTTATATTTAAATGTTTGAAGCACTAAATAATTATTTTCGAACGCAATTTTTTCTTGGCTTCATTTTTGTAACATATCACAGACACAGGTGACAAGTGTGACCTTCTAGCTCAGATTTTTTAAAAGTCAAAACAATGTTAACCAATCACTTTAAGCAATATTGGATGTGGTTATGGTTAAAGTGGTGTAACCAGGGAGCTGGATATGAATATAGGCCTATCATTTGTTTTTAGATTCTCTGCTTTTCGTTTCTAATGTGGCGCAGTGGTTAAGACTCCGAACTTTGAACCACAAGGTCCGGGGTTCGAATCCCACAGCGACACTCGTGTCTATTGACAAGGCATTTACCGACATTTGCCACTCTCCACAATCCTTGAGCGCTCGAGCTCCCGATCGGAGTAGTCGTGCTAGACATGCTAAAGCTGGAGTATTACACGAGCGAGGCAAATAAGAAGATGGGTTGATAGAGTCCTATGGTCCATCTGAAGTTATTTATCGTCATTGATAGCTGCATTGTATACCAAGTGCCAATTTTTATCATCAACATTTGACTACCCCTGTCGGTTTCCTTTTCGTGAGCATGCCAATGATGGTTAGCATTACACCATTCAGGCTTATAATACCCAACGAACCCTTTAAGTCAACCGATTATAGCTACATATGTCAATAAACCATAAATTCATAATGAATTGGTTGAAGATTTACTCGAGAGGACTCCATTCCTAACGGTTCATTACCTTAGAATAGGTTCCATGCCAAAAGCTTGACTGAGAACATGTATGCACTCAAAGCAAAAAACAAAAAACAACAACAACCCCAAAACCTACGCTTTTCATTTTTCATTTCAGAAGAGAGAAAAAAATTACAAGGATGAGAGTATGCCTAAGCGATTATGATTCGATATACTGGGTCACGTGACCTTCTATAGGTTAGGAATAGCACTTTCTATTAGTTCCTTTGCGGAAAGCAATCAGTATCATTAGTAGATTCAATGGAGATATGATCGCATGGGTATCAAGAAAAATATCCGAGGTGCGTAGATTTTGGCAACCAGTTAGATGATTTGTTGACAATTCCACTATCAAATTAGAGTTATAGGCCTAAATTAATTTGGTTAGATTTAGGTGTGACAATTTTCCAAGGGAGCTACATGTACATCATCGGAGCCTCGGAGGAACGCATTTTCTCATACGGAATGAGTATGTTTTGAGCAGCTTCCGAAAATTTGGACACAATCCTCTATCATCTGAAAGTCTTCATTGGTTTCCTCATGCAAATCAAGAAAACAGTTCGATTGTTTATTGGTTGCTTGTTATGTTTTTGTTTCCACGAACTGGAACCATGATTCCATGAGAGCTGGAGATTTTGTCCCATTTTCTTGGATATCATTTCGGTATTTCTTCAACTGCAATTTAGATTTTCATTATCTCAACATCGTCCTTCTGGCATGCAGTGACTGTTTATTGGATTCGAAACATTTTGTATTTTCTTCCCATTTTTTTAAAACTTACTTTACACTGGAACACGCAACGGAGTATAATCCAAGTTCCGCCTTCGAATCCATCAGCAGAAAAATGATGCAGTCAATATGTCAAACCGTCGTTTTATTTGTTCTGTTTGCACGGAAAGAGCCGTTTGTCTATGGTAAGTTATGCGTGATTTTTTTACTCATTTAAATCGTTATGTTGAAAATAATTTTCAAGTTTTTGTTGGTTTGATTGCTATAAACAAAAAGGATTCATTAGTACACAACTTGATATTTACTTGGGAGACTGAGAACTTGTGGTATATATGAGCTGTGGTATCCACCACCGCCATCATCATCATCCTCATCTTCCTCTTCACCACCATCACCATCATTATCATCATCATCATCATCATCATCATCATCATCATCATCATCATCATCATGATCATCATCATCATCACCATCATCCTCGTCATCATCATTACTATCATCATCCTCATCCCCATCATCATCATCATCATCATCATCACCATCATTACCATCATCATTACCATCATCATCATCGTCATCATCATCATCATCATTACCATTATCATCATCATCATCATCATTACCATCATCATCATCATCATCATCATCATCACCATCATCCTCGTCATCATCATCATCCTCATCATCATCATCATCGCTATCATTACCATCATCATTACCATTATCATCATCATCATCATCACTTCTATCATTATCACCATCATCATCTTCATCATCATCATCATCATTAGCATCATCATCATCATCACTTCTATCATTATCATCATCCTCATCCCCATCATCATCATCATCATCACCATCATTACCATCATCATTACCATCATCATCATCATCATCATCATTACCATCATCCTCGTCATCATCATCACCATCATCATCATCATCATCATCATCATCATCATCATCATCATCATCATCATCATCATCATCACAATCATCATCATCAATTCGTCATCATCATCATCATCATCATCATCACCATCATCATCATCATCATCATCATCATCATCATCATAATCGGATATATCAGGAGGTGGTGTAATCTTTGAATGGGGTTGTCAGATGCTATTGCGTTGTCTCGTAGTTCTGATATTGCTTATACATGAGTATATATTTTTAAATCTTTAAATCGTCGCTTTTATAGTTTTCCCCGCTTCAATCGGTTCAATAAGCAGGGTTGGAATGGAAAAGTAGTCGTCTTGTTCTAATGATAAGGACCCAATCTTTGATCCTAATATGTCATGACAAATGTTTTCCTCTGTGCCTTTCTACATTCTCATCTCCGTGTTCGCTCAACTTTGCTCTAGATTTAAAGAGTATTGGATGAAGTCCAAACTATCTTGAAATGGATGTAATGTGTACGGATTCATCTCAGTGTGTAATATGCGCATTCATTCCGTTGAGACGGTTTGGATTATATATGGCGTTCAGGACACGTGGTTCCTTGTGATATGAAACTGTATATGGTTACCATGGCAACATTGGAACCATTCTCAACAAATTAGGCCAATAAACAATATTTGGTTTTAAATTCTTCAAATTGAAGAAACTTTCTCAATAAAAAAATATATACATGTTTTTGGCTTTCAGCATGTTCATTACATGGTCAAATAAAACTAGATATTCATTATCTTCAAATGATTACGATCCTGTAATGATAACAAAAATAAAATGTGAATCCGAGATTGTAGTGAGCAGGAGTCGTCGGTTTTCTTTTTCACATTTTTTCTTTTTTATTCTTTATTTTTCCTTTCTTCTTTCATTTTTCATTTTCTTTCCCTTTTACCGTTCCTTTCTTTCTTTCTTTTTTCTTTCTTTCTTTCTTTCTTTCTTCTTTATATCTTTCTTTCTTTTTTAAATGTTCGTTTTTTTTTATTCCATCCATCTATCTATATATCTATCTATTTAAATTATACATCGACTTTTTTTTCTATCTATCCATCTATCAGTCTATGTATCTACATTGTATCCCTTTTTCTATTTCAGTCTAGCAATACTATGTCACTTTTTGTCCTCAAAATGCAATCTGTCAGTCATTCAGTAAACATGGTTGATATAAACATCGCAAAGAACATTTATTAATGAAAATATTGAAATGAATTATACTTGAAATTGACTTATACTAGGATTCATCCTATTCAGGCGAAGTGGTTCATCTGATTGGCTTCTCAATCAATTTTCGGAATCCGGATATGCAGGAGCGGGTCGAATACCAGTGCTACCGGAGCTTAGTCGATTCGGATGCGACTCTTGAGTTCGGTCGCTACATCTCAGCCCGATCAAACGAAACCGAACTACCATCATCGGTTTCACACAGCAAGAATCAAGATGACCTTCAGGTCGTCAAGTTTAGAGGTGCGATGAAAGACCAAGCGTACGGGGTGTTCTACTGTCGAGGAACCAAAGCAGATAGGGATCCGACATCCGTCTTGAGTTTCTTTATACGGTCCGACGGTAAGTTTGGGATCCTTGTCGGGTAGGCTTACTTAAAATCAAAGGCACCGATATGAGTGATATTATCATTTATTAATCTGTGGAGGTGCCTTGGCCGAGAGTTAAGGAGTCTGACCACGGCACCTATGTCCATGAGCAAGGTATTTAATCGGCAGTGCTCATTTATCCTACATTCAAATAAGTGGAAACGCCTTATGCTTTCTTGAATTAGTTACTATGTGTGCACTTGATATAAGCATCCTAGGTGTACACCGTGTAGGTCGGTAAGAAACAGAAGTGAATCTTTGTTGATCGGAAGTATAAAGGCTTACGTCTAGAACTATATTCGTGATATTCTATGGACTCTCAAGACACAAGTCTCCGTTCGATTGATTACAGCATCATCACATTTTAATAAATAATGAAGAAAAAAAAACAATTTTCATTGTATGTATTCTTTTTGCAGCAAAGCTTATCCCGGTCGCCGACGCGTTCACCCGGACCGTCAGCATCGGCGAGGTCGGTGTCGAGATAGCGATGACCGTCGTAAGACGATCCGAACAACCGGGTGCCATCACCCAATGGCGATTCAACGGGAGTAAGCCAGTCGAGTCACAGAACAACCGGACGACCTACCGGATAGATAGACCGGTTACAGTACAGGATGATGGTATCTACGAGGTCTACTACGAGGGGGAGAGAGATCGGGCAAAGGGAGGATTCTTCAGACTTATTGTTAGAGGTGAGGTAACATTTCCTAAATTATTTCATTCATACAGCCGTAGCAAGTTCAGATAAGGAGGGTGAACCTTTCACATGCCATTTTCTTAGACCCTTTAACAGGCCATTTCCTTAGACCTTAGTTCATTCCATCCACGCAAGAGTCCACCACTTGAGTTGATCCTTGGGCCTTGGCGATAGGTCCTGCTTCGTTCCATTCTGTATTTGTCCCTCGTGATTGTTCTCCACCATGTTAGAGATGGTCTCACTCTCCCCTTCCGTCCTTTCGTTTCCAAGACGAGGGCCGTCATGACAAATTTGTTTTCTGGCGCCTTTAGGACGTGACACAACCATGTCCGCCTTCGTTTTGTAATTATTTAATTAAGCAACTTTTGCTAATTGCTCATGCACTTCTTCATTTTCTATGTGGTCCTTCTATGTCAATGAGATATTTAGCATCCTTCTCAAGCATCTGGGATGGAAAGTATTGTCACGAACGAACACTTACATGTATACATACCATTGGCCTTTGTAATCCAAATTGAAAACCTACAAACTTCTCGCCGACGATTCTTATAAAATATACATTGTTATGGATGGTAAAATATAATTTCACTCCTCCGTATTTATAATGACGATCGGCTTATAAGCGTTGGTGAATTCTTACGCACACAGCTTGCCCGCCAAACAGATGGGGACCTCCGGACTGCGAAGGAGTATGCGACAAGTGCTACAATGGCGGAGTCTGTGACGATAAATCAGGAATGTGCGTCTGCCCCAACGGCTTCATAGGATCAAACTGCCTCACAAGTAAGCAAGCCAACAAAGGACATGATCTTTGAACATTAGGTAGGGGTGGGGACCATCTTTAGTCCAAACCTAAAATGTAAGAAGGGAAAGGCCGCACTGAAAGAAAAAAAAAGTCTCTCTTATTTTATTGTTATGGATGTTTGTTTTTATCATATCAAGCATTGTCAGATGCTAGCAGCTTGCAAGCCTAGACCCTACAAAGGCAGAAGGGGTTACTCACGCTGTGTGTCAAGCTTATAGATCTCAAAGATTATGGGCTAAGTTATAATTTGAATACGTCTTTTCTTTAATCACCTACCTTTTGGACTGGCGGACTCAAAATGCCCCTTTACTCCACATGCAGACATGATAATTTCTGGAATGGCATCTACTATAATGTTGAGCTTACGTTTAATCTGATCAGGATCGCCTTCATTGGCGTGGTTAGCTCTATCTGAAGCATCTGAAACAAGTTTATGTATAACTATAACAACAACAACCTCCCAAATGTATTCAATTCAATGTTTCCAAAAAATCAATCCATTCACAACTATCCAACAAGGCGATTGGGTGAATTTCATTTACCACTTTTAAGAACTTTGCGGGCTCAGAACACATTTATATACGATGGACCGAAGTTATGGAACTCACTTCATAATGATATAACAAATGCAAAATCTTTGAACTCTTTTAAGACTAAATTCAAATTATCTCTATTAAAACCTTATAATATACTCCCAAATTAATTTTAATTCATCATTTCTGTCAAGTCATCATCATTATTATGTCAAGTCATCATCATTATTACTTTAAACTAAAATTAAAACATAAAATTATTATCCTTTTTTTATTAAAAAAATCTGACACAAGTCCTTCTCAGATGTGCTCATTATTGTGTCTATCCTCTCCTCTATTTTCTCCTCTCCAGTCCGCTTATCCGCATTCCTACCGGTTATTTGTTTAACGGCATCAATCACATTTTTCGTGCATTATATTCTTTCCAGGTTATTTTATATATTTTTTCTCCTCTTATACACATCATTGAATCCAGTTTGCTTGAGTCCACGACGGCATGTGTTCTATCTACGTACAGCAGCACCCATCCATCTACTCAGGGCATTCTCCCCCTTTTTCCCTTTTTTTTTCTTCTCAAGTTTTTCTGGGGGGGGGGTGGGAAGGGTAGATATTTTTAGGACGGGTTGTTTTGTCCTTCACCAAACTGTATATTTTTTATTACTTTGTATTTATTTTGTGAGTATTTCCCTCTCATTTATTCATTCTTTTCTCATTTGATTATCTGTATTTATACTTTGTTATTTTGTTATTTGTTGTGTTATCTATTTCTTGAGGGGCCCACATTGTACAAGCATTGCTTTTTAGTGGGTCCCTCCATTTCCATCTTAATTTAATTTCTATTGAAAAATAGTATATATATTTAAAACCTACAATGTGTTGCCCAAATCGTCTAAGTGTTTTTTTTTCACTACATATGTATAATTAATTTTGTTTGCAACGGATACAAATATTTATGTTTTATATATGGTATACAATTTGTTTTTGTTTGATGGAAGTGAAATAAATGAATTTGAATTTGAATTTGAATGATCCGAACTGGCTTAGTTCTGCATGCTTTGAAAAAAAAAAATCTACATTTTTCTTGAAGTTTGTAACCCAGGAGGAGGGAATCGGTTCGGACTCAACTGCGAGTTCCGGTGTTCCTACAAGACGGATCGCGACTACCAGTGTCGAGGAGCGTTGTTCTGCCTTCCAGATCCCTTCGGGTGCTCCTGTGATCTCGGCTCCAAAGGTCTCAGTTGTAGAGTTGGTGAGTACCCGATGCTTGGCCATCTTAATCTGTTTATCGAGATGCTACAGTCACATCAACGAAATCGACTCCAAACCGACTGATCGTATGTCATTGAAATAACGTAATAGATTTGGTCGGTTTGCAAGAAGGTTTTGCCGTGGTGACTTGTAACATTAACCTCACTGATGATTTGCGATACACCGAAGCTATTGTTTTCTTTGATGTTGACTTACGGAAATATATTCTACATATTTGTATGATGTTTTGGTATAAGGTTGAGCTTAAGTGATTTTAGTTCCCCAATCAAATCCGTTTTTGTAGGTGTTATTGAAATTTTATTGTTGATTAAAGGAGAATGAAACCCTTGAACCCAGCTGAATCCATATCAATTAGAAAATCAAAGAAACATACTGTTGAAAGTTTGAGTAAGATTGAATGAATAATAAAAAAGTTATGAGCATTTGAATATTGAGATCACTAATGCCATGCAGATCCTCCCATTGGCAATGCGACCAAGATCTGTGATGTCACACACGTACAACTCCCTCATTACTTTAGTACTAATTTCACTTATATTCTCACTTTTAGCTATCACAAGGTGAGGTGTCCTCTTTATGAGAGGAAAAGTACAGATGTTTCACAACATTATATCATTGATGAATCGTTTGTCATATGATTAGAATGAGCAAAAAGAGATGTTTTGGGGTATAATTTCAGTGTCCAAAAGGGGAGAGTTGTTCATCTGTGACATCATAGATCTTGGTCGCATTGCCAATGGGAGGATCTCCATAGCATTAGTGATCTCGACATTCAAATGCTCATAACTCTTCTATTGCTAGTCCTATTTTACTCAAACTTTTGTTGATCTTATTCTTTGATTTTTCTGCTTTCACAAAAGCTAACTTGCTCCAAGAGTTTCATTCTCCTTTAAGAAAAATCTTGACAATGTGACAATCTTGACAGTGAAACAATGTACAAGAATGGCAATTAAGCTATTCTCAAATTCATCCGATTTGAACATGTTGGACTAAGAGCAAGTGGATGGGGCAACGAGAGCGTTGAAATGAGTTTAAAGAACATTCGTGACAAACGACGAAGTCAGTCATGAATTTCAAAGCAAAAAAAAAAATCAAGAAAGAAATTGAACAATATTTCTTGCCTTATCCATGTCCTATTAATAAAACAAAACATTGCACATTGTAAGCATAAAGTGGGAATGTGAAGGAATCAATTTAAGGAATTAATTTAGGAATTAATCCCACCGCTGCCATATTTTCTTGAAGCTTGTTTCAACGGTGAGTTCGGAGCCGGATGCACTGAAAGGTGTCATTGTGCGTCAGACATGTGTAACATCTACACCGGGGAATGTCTGGGTCAAACACGGGAATGTTCTCCAGGATGGTCCGGAGAAAACTGTCAAAGTAAGAATAAAATGACTTACTTTTCTTTTTTTTATTGTTTCAATCTAAAATCATTCTTTACTTGAGTTAAATATTTATTTTTTTAAATCTATTTATCATTTATTTACTTATCAATTTATTTGGATAATTTATTTATTTTATTTATTAATTTATTCATTCATTTATTAATTAATTAATTAATTAATTGATTAATTAATTAATTAATTTATTCATTATTAATGATTATTATCACTATTATCATTATAATAATAATAACAATAATATATATACTTTTGGGGGGATAATTGGGGGGCTATAACGTAGTTGAAACACATCACGAGGGGAGGGGCGTGAAAACGAAAATTTGGAGTTGTTCTTTTCTGAAAAGCTCGTTAACGTAGTATGGGGAGTTCATCATTTGGTAAAAGCAATATGTCAGTAGGTAAAAGAAATAAGTCTTGACAGAGAGAGAGAGAGAGAGAGAGAGAGGTGGGGGAAAGAAGGGGGGGGGGAGAAGGGGAGAGAATATATAAAGAAAGCGGGAGATAAATTCAGAGAGAGAGAGGAGGGGGGGGGGGTGTGGAGACGGGGAGGGGGGGGGGAGAAAAGGTGGTGAGGGAGATTGGGAGAGGGATGGTTCACTTAGTAGAAGTTTAGAGTAAATTAAACATTTCCTCAGACGGGGTCTTTGTACGTTAAAAGTGGATACATTTGCCAGAACATACTTGGCCATGATAGTGACAATGACTGTCAATTTTTTTTTAGATGTAGCAGCTTGATTTAATGAGTTCCATTTAGCAAGTCAACAATGGTTTGTTGTGTATTCATCTAACTAATCTGCCAAAATCATCTTCGTGAAACAATCATTACAAGACCGTAATCCTTTTCTCTTGGGTCATTCAGTTGCCGATGTTTGTGAAGCCGATTATTACGGCGAGGACTGCACTTTTAAATGTCACTGTCTGAACGAGGCACCATGCAACAAATCGACGGGGGAGTGTCAAAACGGACTCTGCGCCAGGAACTTTGCCACCTACGACGGGACACCCGAGTGCCAAGGTTTGGATGAAGCGCCCCCTCATCTCAAATTGAATGTTTCCTTCGCCTTTCCGTAGACTCACTCCGAGTTTAGAGTTAACATTCGACTTTTTCGCAAGATCATTCCAAACATGTGAAATATCATCCTAAGGACTTGATTGTCCTCACTCTTCTTGTTTGGATGCATCGTGCATGCAAAATGCAAAAATTATGCCAACTCCATTATTTTACCCGCTAAAAGGTACATAAATGATGTAAAAAGAAACAATACGAAACACAGCATCTAAAAACTTTAATATGGCTAATTAAATATTGAGGGGGGGGGGGGTAAAAATAAATTCTTATAAATGTTTGTTTTCATTAACAGAGAGTCTGTAAGACTTTTATTATTATGTTTTCTTTAAATATAGCTGACATGGTTGAATTATGTTAGGCCAATCCATATGCATGGGTAAATCTATCTATTCTTCGTGACGCTGCACGACCAAAACCAGTTAATGACACTAAAAACATCACTCAAGTGCAATATTGACAACTCTCTTATCAAATATGGTGATGTTTGAGGAGATGCTAGGATTATTCTTGAACATGTGATTCCCCGGTTCACTGGAATTTTGTTTAAGGTAACATTATGGTTTTATTGTATTACTTTAAAAATATTAGCATGTAAAGGGTTGTCCTACGGTTTCAACTGCTCCCAGGAATGTCATTGTGATGAAGAGGCTTGTGATCTGAAACTTGGACGCTGCAATGGAAAGTGCCTCAAGAATTGGTTGCCACCAAACTGCGTACGAGGTATGTACGAGGTTCATGTGACTTTAGTCCTGATAGTGGCTCAGTGGTACAGTGCCCGCTTCATGAACGGGAGGTCATGGGTTCGATCCCTGGCCGAGTTATACCAAAGATTTAAATTAACATGATCAAAATGAATCAGGAATCTCTGAAATATTTTCTGTTCATGAACAAAATGTACTATGAGCCTAGAGTACAGGCACGGATCAAGGTCAGGGAGGTGGAAGCACGGATATTTCTACAAAATAGCTCCATGATCATGATGATCTGAGTCTGCTCTATATGTGCAGGTATTGAGATGAATAACTGATGTGAAGCCTTGATTATCAACTAGCATGGTTGATGCAGGAATACGTCAATGACAACCAAAATTGCGCATTATCATAATAATCACAACATTTTTAAAATTAAGAAGTTATGTATCCATGTTCATCCAAATAATTTCCATCTTAGGAGTGTCTCGGATTACCACCAACCCTAAGGTGAACCCTGGCCAACCGTCCAACATTACATGCCATGTCTATGGGAATCCTCCGCCGAGTTTTGACACTATTTATCTGACCAGTGATCTTGGCAAATCGAGCAGTACCGCTACCGGTATCGTATCCCGGAGCGTGGCGGTTACCGGTTCAGAGACCGTCATTGTCTTCGATGTCGCGGCGATCGAGGAAGGAGAGGTGTTTTCGTGCCTGTTAGCCGAGGAGAGTCAGATCGCCATTCTGGAAGTGGAATCAAGTACTTACGGTAAGAGGAAGTTGTTAAGTTAGCTGATACATGTGATAAGGTGTAGATAAAATGTAGGAGGGACATGATTGGGTTTGATCAAAATGTATTTCTTAAACATGTAAAAAGGATGCTTCCTTTTGATACAATAATGAACTTTTAGATATCATAAAATGCAAATCGGAGATGATTGGATTTACGCGAAATATATTATGCTTTTAACTAACACTTACCTTTTTCTGTTGGCGTCAACTCTGTTGCTGATAAGTCACAAGTGACGTCTTGCTATATGAAAAAAAAATCATTCAATAATCTTTGACAAGAAAACCTCAATATTGAGCACGCTATTATCGTAATATCATATTCGAAAAGCTATGCTATTATTCATTATTTTAATGTCCTGGCGAAAATCCTTTGCAGATCATGATGTCTTTCATTAATTTTATGCTCGCAAATGATCAAATATTATCGCAACATGGAATTCCAAAATAGTGACACCTGTCTTTATTTTCATATTCAGATTTACCAGTCATTTCCAAGCCATTAGAAGTTACGTTCATCGGCACGCACGAGATCACTGTTGAATGGGAACCATGGCAACCAGATATAGATGAGGGAGATGTCCCTCTAACTGAATACATAGTCGTATACCACAATATGACGTCACCGGATGAGTGGATGGAAGCAGTTAGTGTGACCCCGGATCAGTACCTTACCGCGTCGATTACCGGGTTGCGGTCGGATACAGATTATGAGTTTGCAGTTGCCGGAGTTCGAGCCGGATCAGATGGAATCGGTTTACCGGGTCCGGCTATTAGAGTGACAACGCATTGCGAACGTAAGTTTATAGTTAAGGCGGGGGGGGGGGGTGCGAAAATGTTGATTGATTGATTGTTTAGGCGAGAAGTGAAA
This sequence comes from Lytechinus pictus, assembly GCF_037042905.1. NCBI lineage: Eukaryota > Metazoa > Echinodermata > Echinoidea > Temnopleuroida > Toxopneustidae > Lytechinus > Lytechinus pictus. Next base: position 13,065,615 of record NC_087255.1, read on the forward strand.
TGAAGTTTGTCAGAAACATTCATTTATATGAAGTTTAGACGAAATGCCTATTCTGTATTTATATTGACCGTTTTTGCCAAGAGAATTAACCAGAAACTGAAATTTGGAATGTGAAAAATGTAAAAATGTGGTTGTTATGTATAATACATTTTTAAAGTTAGGTCAGTTATTACTGATTTTGTTTACAATGCAGGTCCAAATATCCGTTCTTTCAACTTGACGGTGATCTCAACTGCAGCGAGTCAGATTGAGCTGACTTGGGAGGTACATGTTTTAATAATTTTGCCAGAGTATGTTAAAAGATTTATTTCGTATGAAACAAGTATAGTTATACCCCTCCCATGATCAGTATATTTTATTACATAGCTGAAGTTGTGGACCAAACAATTCCTTGCGTCATTCAGAAATACTTAGGCCTATATTGTAATTGTACACGCATTGGGATTGGCTCTACGTAGTTACCTTGGTCATTATCAAACGTGAAGTTTCGGGAGAATCGGGGACCCTGGGCGAAAATAAAAGTGTGGGTGGGGTGTGTGTGTGTGTGTGAGGGGGGGGGGTCGAAAATGTGGGAAGGGGCCCGCTGTGAGAACAGTTTTCGGAACTGAAGTGGCTACCCTGGGTAAATATGCCGTTATTATTATTAAGGGGTCATAAAATCATAGTAGTTTGATGGTAATTTTCATGTTTTTTTTTTGTAAATGATTGCTGAAAAAATGAGGTGCTTAAGCACGTCGCTCCTGCCCCCTGTTTGGCTGCCCCCGAGCATGATGATTCTGAGTTCATTACGTTGCTTCTAAACATGCAGAAATAGTGGTCACACATTTTACTTTACAGACCATTGAAACAGTGGAATTGACGTGACATTGGATATCATAAAATAGAATTTCTTATATATTATTGTCCAGAAACCTGCAGAGAGCAAAGCCCGATGTCGAGGTGGATTCCAAACCTTCACGATCGTATACTCCAAAAGAGATTCCCAAGACAACGAAACGCAGCTTGACGTGCCGTTCGCTGATCCACCAATGTACACCATCGCTGACCTTGAAGTCTGTACCGAATACGTCATTCGCATAGGAGCATCGAATAAATTTTCTCACAGCGCGTTCAGTGAGCCGGTCAACGCTCAGACAACTGCAGAAGGTAAGGTGTATGGCTTCTGAGGTCAGGGAAAATATTATTGTTTGTTTTATTTTTTAATAAGTAGACTGGAGTTATAGAGTTTCGGATGTTTATTAAGTTGGTAGACATTTTCTGATAGCTTTTTTGGGGAAAATCTGAGTTGATATCATGATTTTTTTTTAGTTTATATCTCTTAATTTGTTCTTCCTTTTCACTCCCAACCTCACCTATCTCTTACAAAATATTTCTGTCTTTCCAAAAAATATACAGTTGTCCCTGCTCCTAAAGATCTTAAGGTTACGGGTGTCACGCCCTCAGCGGTGACCCTACACTGGTCCATCCTGAACTCAACACAACCATGTCAGAACATCAGCGGATATGAAATACTGTACAGAAGAACATATCCTAGACCAGATAAAATGGGCAAAGTCATTGCTGTAGAGTCAAGTGAGAGGGAGGTGGATTATTCCATCAACAACTTATGGCAGAAAACAAACTTCTCGATTCAGGTACGTACACAACCTTACTAACAAGCTTCTATCCATATTTGTTCACAATGCCCCCAAATTTTATGACTTTCCTACTACTATGTAAAATTACGCGTCCAGAAACTAAGATGGCCATGAGGAAATTATTCATATTTCAACAAGGGATAGCCTTTTACAGTTGATTCAAATTATTAAAATTACCGTCATCGATGTCATTTTCATAAAGTTTTCTGAACTAAGTTACATTTTTAGTCATGGTCCTCAAACGACGCCTTCCCTGCTCAAACATCTACATGACATTTCCTTTTGGCATTGACCATGTTATTGCCATTTTTGGTAGACTGTATCATAACCCCTGTGGTTGTTGTTCTCTATTTACTATCTAGGTTCGTGTCATAAACGGAGCCGGTAAAGGTTCGTGGTCTCACGAGGTATACACCCAAACATTGGTATATCGACATTATCCTCAAGAACAGAGTAAGTACAGAAAATCCGTTTGTTTGAGGAGCATTTTGTTACTTTATAGAATGATGGAGGTGGCCAGTGCCTGGAGCCAAAAGTAGTATCAGCGAAACACGTACCGGTCATAGAATAGAGCAGAGACTGTTCAAGCATTCTGTCATTCTACTAGAATCTGATTAAAATGCAATCGTCATTGATTGAATTGAATGTCAATTGTATATGAATTTGAATTTAGGAGATAACCGCCGGTGCATTATTTGTTTTATCTTATCATTCCATGCATCCAAAGAGCACGAGGCTTTAACAAACATTCCACATAGTTTGGGATATCCCGCCTGTGCTATGAATGGTCCAGTGCTAGGTTTTCGTTACATATCTTCATTGTATTATGTAGGTCATAATAAAAAAACAGCATACCTACATTGGTGCAGAAATAATAACATCCCAAAATACTTCTTAAGACACCTGATAGAGATTTGATTTTATATATTGTAACAAATCACGTTAAAGATAGGCAACGTGATTACATCAAATAGGTAACTAGTGGCCCTTAACATAAAGCTTAGCGACTGATCGTGGGGCTGATTATTACGATTGATGTCAAAATAATTAATATCATCAATCAGAAACATCACCCCCATGATTAATCTTCAAGCTTTATGTTACGGAGCCGTTATAGCAGGAGAAATGAATCTCTCATAAAAATAAGTTTTTCAAGAATCAACCTGTTACTACTTGCAGGACTGGTGAATGTCCCCGACAAAAACATTGACGATGTTCCTGACTCGAGCAATCGGAGGAAATATCCAAGGTATCTATCTGGTATACTTGCCGGGATTGCCTTGATTCTCATCGGCCTTCTCATCATCGGTATCATCGTCTATAGAAGGTAATGGGATGATAGCGCATTGAATGGAAGCGGAACGCTTTCCGTTTGAGTAGCCACTTTACTTTGTACCTTTAGCCTTTATCATGTTTGTCATGTTTTCTCTTGTATATTCATGGGTTTAGTCCAACCTGGCCGGTTCGTTGTCATAGTGAAAAAGGGTGTTTTTCATTATTTAAAAGTTAATGTTTGTCTGAGTCAGAATTATTGTGATTGTACATAAGTTCGTTTGTAGGTGTGATACATAAGCCAGTATTTCTTTTCATCTGCACGAATCTTCAGGATTGAAGGAGGCAGATTATTACAAAGAAGAAGAAAAAAAAACATGTGAAATTACAATACGAAGAAATTTGATTTGATTTCATTTCTCTTTTAACTTTCCAGGCGAAGGAGAAAGATTCAAACAACAGAGCCAGTTATGACTTTAAAAAATTTAGAAGTACAGGAGTAAATTAAAGCGGCACAATTAGGACACTTTCAGTTCCTCCAGTTTTTGACGTCTGGTGAGCGAGATGTAAAAATGGGCATTACTCATACAGATGACGATTAAACACTAATGGATTTTCATGCATATCCTCCGATCTTTGACAATATTTATTAAATGTTGACTTCCATATCATTGTGCAGCGAGAGGTAAAAAGCCTTCAGGAATGCGTACAGATGCCTCTATTTCAACCAAGGTTCCGCTTTGACGTTTACATCTGTACGATACCCTGCCGATTTATAGGCATGTGCATGTAACAAGATAAAATTGTCATTTTTAAAGATATATTTTAAATGGCTGTTGAGCACTGTATTCATGGTAGTTAACCATGCTAGTAACCATTGGATGGACAAATTATAATGGCGCTTTTAGGCAACGGGCCTCAATGACTCGTCCTGAAAAATCTATCCTCTCATATTGATATCACCAACTTTTCTTGGGAGCTATATTCTTACCGAATTTCTCCCAAGAACAACTTTTCGTCCTGGGCTATTAAAGGTTCAGCCAGGGGGCTAAGCGCGACTGAGCGTCTGTCTTTGATGTTATATAACTCAAGGTCAGATTCTGTTGACAGGCGAGCTAGACCCTGGACTTTTGCAAAATGAGAATACAGATCTGTCCTTAGGTTGAGGTCAGGCGAGGTCACTGGTATAGAGATTTGTCCTCGCCGGGCAACGCCGCAAACGATTGAGCGTCTTTAACTCCTTGGTCTGTCCTATCAGGGAGTTCCCTGCTGCTGTATCACACTTTCCCTTTCATGAGCGAGACCTATGACAGCGTCTTGGCCCAGTGGATTAGTATCCGGACTTTGAAACAGAGGGTCGTGGGTTCAAATCCCAGCCATGGCGTAATTTCCTTCAGCAAGGAATTCACCCACAGTGTGCTGCACTCGACCCAGGTGAGGTGAATGGGTAAAGGCAGGAAGTAATTCCTCAAAAAGTTGTGTAACCTGAATAGGTAGCCTATAGCTTAGCCGGGTAATAATAATAGCAGGGCCCGCTGGCAGAACAGTTTTCGGAACTGAAGTGGCAACCCTGGGTAAATATACCGTTATTATCATTATTATTATTACGCCAAACAGATCAGTCCCCATCTTGCGGTCAGGCGAGGTCGCACACGACAGAGATCTGTCCTCGCTTGAAGGTCGCACGCGACACAGCTGTTTTGTTACATTACAAGGGCAGATTCTGCTGATAAGCGACACGCATATGCAAAACTGGGCTGACCTCAACTTGAGGTCATCTGAGGTATATCGCACGCGACATCTGTCATCGCTGGGCGAGATCGCATGTGACTGAGAAACTGTCCTTACCGTTGCGTAATAGGACAATCTCTCTTGATAGCTGAGAATGCAAGGACACGCATGCGACCTAGATGAAACGGGCTCTACACCTATAGCTATGTCAACTTGCTAAACGCGCTCAAGAAAGTTCTGCTCTTCCTATATAGGCCTATACTGAAAATCCAGATACCGCAGAATCTACATATTCGTGACAAATTTATTGAAAGGAACCAAAGACTGGAAATAAGATTAGATTCAATTTGATGAAAAGGATGGTGATTATGGCTGAATGATGATTAAATGATGTAGAGATTCTCGCTCATGGCTAACTTGGAACATCTATCAAGATTGAACAAAAAGTACGGTCAAGCTAATTGATACCGCGAAGATGAGAAAGTGATAGGCCAATTGTTTATTCAGCATCAATGATTAATGCTTGCTGTGAATTAAGGATGATTTTGATGCAACAAAATATCCAAGATGAAGATAAAGATGAAGATGTTGATGCTGTGTGTGTAAGTATAACTAAGTTTTTGCAAGCATGTATGAACCAAGTGACTTTCTATGTCTGGACCGACCCTTAATTAGCGTCACCATCCGAAAGACGTGACCAGGACTCGAACCTCTGCATCGCTTAACTTCCCTATGTAGCTTGGATCACAGGCACACCCCAAAACGTTGTTTCAGACATTCACATGTTGTATCACGCAACTTTAATAATGAATCGTATACACTTTCAATCATATAATTTCATATACCTTTATTTTACTATAAAAATTCAAAATATATTTGAAGAAATTTCATATTAAAATTACTGTTTTATATTTTCTGAAATATTTACAAATACAAATAATATATATATATATCTATTAAAATTGTTAAATTGGAATATAGTTTCGCTGCAATCGGTAAACCCGGTATCTGTCAATGTATCTCAAGTTGAGAACTTCCCTCCTCGGCCTAAGCATCTTTGGCCTGCAGAGCACACCCCTCGAGCATATAAGCGTTGACCTGCATGGTAATGAAGATGATTCCATAGTAAAATTCTTTTTGTTTAATATCTGATATGTAGAGTCATGTCCACTTGTGCAATTATTTGTCAAATCTTTGATAAAAACTTCAGTAGGGAAAATAATAATATGTTTATCATGTTGATATTGCATATCATTTATTAATCAATTGAATTTTAATTGAATTGATTTGAATTAACAAAGGGCGTTGGCGTACCGACTTTGTATATCATTGGATTGCAAGACAAATTTGGCTAATATCGCTCCTTCTGAGCTAATATCGCTCCTTCTGAGCTAATATCCTCTCTCGCATGCGCGTAGAAAAATTAGGTTTTGTCTTATGAAATCATACATTTTTGTGTACTTTTTACTGCATACTGAATGTAGACCAATATTTATCCAAGTAGAAATAACGTAGTTGCTGTAGTTATCTAAAATAAATCCATATATACTTTTGGTCTGCAGCACCCCCACGATTTGCCTGGGGTGCTGCGTGCGTTATTCACCATAGGCAGCACCCCCTGGAAATCAGGAAGGTATGATTAGAAAATATGAACCAAAATCACCTTCATTTTGTTTGTCCTGACCCGAATCACTTTCATTTTCGAGTGTTAATCTTTTTTTCGTTTTTTTTTGCCTTGCATGCCATTTTTTCCTTCCAAACCAGCACCCCCTATGAAAAAATCGTTCCACAGCCCTTTTGGTCTGATTTTGTTTTTGTTATTCCTCGGCCCCCGTCTCACTAAAAGGGGCGATGGATTCAATTCAAACGAAAAATACACTGAATCTCAAATGTTAAGAGACTGGATTAAGATACATTAATCTATAGACCATTCTACATTTGATTCAAATCTATCACAACTTTTTTTGAAGACGGTCGGACGCGACCCTGTTCTTTCACCATTGACATTCCATGTGTAGTCATAACCATTTCTCTAAACAAATTAAACTGTTACTAACATCTATAGAGTATTGTTTGCTATGATATGAATTTACGAAATATTATACCACTGGAAGAAAATTGAATAAAAGTCATTACTGAACGACTTCATAACAGTTTTACCCTCTACTCTGTGTGCCTTCCTGGTTATATAATCATAATACGAAATTTTCCTAACATATATTAAAAACATAACATATTTCAGAAGATTCTATCAAAAGTAAAGTATTATCTTAATATTCCTAATAGTCATCATTCCTTTCGTAGTTTATAAGTCAAACGCCTCAAATCACCCATAAATTATTACATGTATAACATAGAAAGAAATAGTGAAGCCAATTGCGCCAGATTTGAAAAAAAATGGCGTACATGCCAATGACATTGGACTGACAAGTCGATAAAAGCTTTGAACATACATCCTCTTTTTCCCCCCATCACCACGTTAGGTGCATAATGTTGCAGAAGACGCGAGTTAGAAAAAATCAGAAAAAATGTAATTTTTCTTACTAAATAAATGAAAAATCGACGGGTGGAACACGTCCTATAGCCCTAATCTTATATCCTGACTTGGTAGTGGGTATTTTGACCCCATCTCACCCTAGATCTGCACGAAATTCGAACAATTTTTTTTTCTCCCTTCAGGTTTCGAGCATCACTTATAGTGTATGTAAATCGGACAAGGGTTCGCGGGATCACGCTTCATTCTGTATATAATGGTAGTTGAATGTCGGCATTTTCAGGAATTAAAAATGAATGGAATAGACTAATTTTCATAATAGCCACAAACCACTGCTAATAAGACATCTTGAACGATTTGAATTATCATTTCCATCTCAAAGTAACCAAGATGAAATTCTGGAACGCATCCATTCACTAAAATCATTAAATACATACGAACAAAATATATAAAAAATACTCAAATTACAGAAAACTATTACAACAAATTAATTAATTAAAGCTCGACATTTTTGTATACAATGGAAATCATATCCATTATGCGGAAGATTTGGCATCAAAACACTTAATTAGAGGACAATGGTAACAATCTAATAAATGCATCTAATTTTTATAACCTATTTTTACAAAATACAGCAAAATTTCGTCGGCGAAAACAAAATAAATAGCGACACATTTTACAAGTGCTTTGAAAGTCTTTGCGAAATTTCGCGTCGGGGGACGAAGGGGAGCGGGGGCACTTGCCCAAATTAATAAGGTTAAGGAAAACAACCTTTGATCTGCATTAATTCCGAAAGAAGAGAGACGAAAGAGGGAGAACTACTAGCTTATTGATGGCATGATGGAGAATTAACAATATCAAATGCAGGCATGTCCCCCTCTCCCTCCCCCTTTCCAAAAAATGGCATATTGCCATACCTTCTGTGTAAAGCGCCTCTTTACTTGTGAGAGTGTTCCTCTGTTTACGTTATCAACGAATCACTAATCTCTTTTCCATGCTCCTACAGTAACATCAGTTTAAACATTTACACAAAATATCTATACACATGAATTCAACTTAGGAGGTATACTATAGTACTGCTTTTTTTGAAAAAAAAAAGAATTTTGAGATAAATACATAAAGCGAGACGGACAGATGTACAAAGACAGATATAGCATGTACGGAGAAAAGGGGACTGTCGGAGATATAAAGACATATGTCCATAATAATACGCGGGAGTGGTACAGCAAACAGGAAAATTATATATATATTTTTGTGACATTGTGTGATGTCATAGTCTCGGTCCTAATTACTACATTTCTAAAGATCACTCACTCACACCGGAAATGACCCTGTACCCAATGTATGATGTATGATCACATTCAATGTGATCATCCTAGTTTTTGAATGAATACTTAAAAGCAGTCTTCAATGCTTTGTTAAGTCGTCTTTTCTTCGCTCTGATTGGCTGAAAAATTAATTTGATGTAATGATGTCTTCTCATTCTGTCCTCCGCTCAGATTGGTTGTTAGTTCTGCCGAGCCCTTATGTCCCCTCTTCTCTGATTGGCTATTTATCTAAATCAGTCATATCTGCTCAATGATTTGTTTAAGTAGTTGTTGAATCAGATAAGTGTATAGATTTAATGCAAACACCAAGGTCAATGTCTAGCCGTGAGAAAGTAATGGCTCGTGTACTAATGTTATGCAATAATGGTAGTCTATTGTCGGTTTTTTTTTTGCAGCCCCTTCTCTTCAGTTGGACGAAGAAAATGTTATCAATCGAAAGTTCCAAAATCTAAAACCAATTATTTTCATGGATGGAACGACCTGGAGAAGGTTTCGTGAAAGAACTTATCGGGTGTCTTATCCGACAAAGTATGTTCTATCCAACAGTTACCAGAGGAAATGTGCTTGCCAGTCAATCAGAAATGAAGAAGAGGTGATAGGTTTAAAAGATTGTTCACAATAATTTCTCCCCGAAATTCTCTTCACGGTGAAGGAGAGTGGATCGCTACCCTATATCAATCCTTAATGAATGCACGATTCTGATACACGTGCCCTGTTTCCAGCTCCATTTCGTCGACGGTTTGAGTACCGCTATCGACCTCGCCGATATCAACTTCGTCCTCCGTATTATCACCTTCTTCTCTTTGTTTGAGGAACTCCTGGATGATTTCGTAGCAGAGAAGGTACTGCTCCTGTTGTAGATAGTGAAAGGGTAACAATATTTTGTTATTTTCTAATCATTTTCTGATTTTAACGTATTCCGGGTTTAAAAAATATACATATTAAACCTACAAAACCCATTAGCATCACATTATTTAATGTCTATGGCAACTGTCGGCATTGTGAAGTTTTTATGACATCTCTATATTCTGTATCACCACCATGATCACTGAATCTGAATTACTAAACCTTATATAATAATTCTTAGGCAACGTATGCATAGCATTACAGCCATCACCATAATAACCACCATGTATGTCGTTACCACCACCCGCATCACTACTACCACTACCATCACCACCATCATCATCCTCCTCATCACCAACACCACCACCACCATCGTCATCACCACCACCATTGTCGTCATTATCATCACACCACCACCATCATCGTCACCATCACCACCACCATTGTCATCATCATCATATTATCATCCCCACTATCATCCTCCTACTCATCATCACCACCACCATCGTCATCACCACCATCGTCATCACCACCACCATTGTCGTCATCATCATCACACCACCACCATCACAATATACTCCACCACCATCACCACCATCACCATTGTCATCGTCATCATCATCACACCACCATCAACACCACTAACACTATTATCACTATCATCATCAGCATCACCACCAGCACCAACACCACCATCGGCATCATCACCACTATCCTCATCGTCACCCCAGCTTCATCACCACAATCGTCAACACCCTCTTCTTTAAGAACACGGCTGACAAACCTCGGTATGGACCATCCTCATCCTATCCACCCGAAGAGTTTTGACGGTTTGAAAGACATCGACAGCGCCCTCTTCGGTGACCTGATCCATGCATGCCTTGAGAGTACAGAATACACCGCTACGACCAGCCCCATTCCTTCGAGGAAAAAAAGGAGAAAAGGTAAGAAATCGAAGATGGTAAAGAGACGCCGGAAAGTCGAATGATAAATGCTTAGTTAAGAAGTGTCAGACACTGTCAGTGTGAGTGGTTCCAACTGCAAACATTCCCTCTGTCCACCCATTAGATATTACCAAAGTAATTTACAGTCAAAATTATAAACTGTATAAACTTCATGTAGTTATTTCCCCTAACCAAATGTCGATGCATGCGCTCACTACGTCAGTGTTTTAAAGAAGAAAAAAAAATACCTCAAACTTACATGCAATGGACCAAAACTTTGGAATGGTTGTCATCTTGTGATGATGATGATGACTGATACACATCCTGTATGAGTTGTATTAATAGTCCTTTGCTCTGATCATTCAAGAGCTTGTTATCACCGGGCCAACCAAGGAACTGGTATTGACGGATTACACGCACATTCTGTTGTAAAAAAAAAAGTAGATATCCATATACATTTAAATATACGATTCATGAATCAAAATTACGTTTTCCTTTGCATGAAAAACAATGATATCTGCATTAATCAAACTCAGTTGCATAGGCCTATATAGAATCACCTGGGTCACATTTCATATATTACTTGTGCCGGAAGAAACAGTTTTTTTTTGTATTATGTCAAATCAATAATATCCCGAAAGCCATATGATTCCACGTCTGCAATTCACAAACTGACATCACAATTCTGTCTAACTGCAGGCTTTTGGTATTCAGTGAAGGAAAAATGTGTCTAAAATTGTATTCCAATCATAAGACTGATGTGACGTTACTGCAAAAAAATGACATCACCAGAAAGGATGCTGTTTAGATGAATTTCAATTTCAATATTCATATGATTATAAATCAATTTAGACTGTACATCTTGCCATGACTGGAGATTTGCTTCAACTAGTACAGCAATCCCCTAAAATAATAATAATAATAAATGAAGTAGATCAACAAATAAATTATTAAAAAAAAATCGATGTAGGGTGTAATGATCTTATCAGCTCAGGGGGCCGTTTTATATAGCTGATCGTAAGTTAAGACTGACTTTAAGAACGACTGGCGATCCTTTCTTGTGGGAAATGATATTGAGCATTAAATGTTCATTGGCGATTATTTATTTTAAAGCGTACGAAAGGCTCACAAGACGTTCTTTATTTTTTAATTTTATTTTTAGTATTTTTTTAAAAGTATTTTTTGTTGTATTTTTAATGGTGTATATTACTTTGTATGGTAAATGTAGGACCCCAAGGAAGAACAGCAGTATTTTGTAAATACAGCTGAATTGGGTGATCCTCCGTTATTGTATGTATCTCTCTTGTATATTGTATATTTTTTTATCTGATTTCGGAAATAAAAACAAACAAACAAGGTCGCTCTTAACTTACGAACAGCTTTATGAAACACCCACATGGTAATTAGACCAACCTGTGTTTCCGTGAGTTGAACTTGTAACGTCCTGACGATCATACCGATGTGTTTTTCCACCGATGTTGTAGAGATTGTGAACGGACCATACTGGACCGAACCTCCGTCAGGCCAATACTGAGCTATCGTCTAGTCAAAAGAAATAATTAGAACGGACTATGAACCACAAGGTCTGGGGTTCAAATCCCACCGTAACACTCTCGTCCTCTGGCAATGCGTTTATCTACACTTTGCCGAACTGTATATAGGAAATCGTTGCATTGTTTATCTTGCATACATGAACATTACATTTTCATCAACCGCTTTGTAATGCTGCTTCTTATTTTATCTTAATTTCACCATGATTTATCAAATAGTTAAAAAAGTTACAACGTAACGGGAATACAAATCAGTACAGTTGCAATGAAATTCAAATGATTTATAAGAGGACACTGCTTCTATATTTGTTAAGATCTAAGGACAAAAAGGATTTCCATCATAGATAGTTAATATTAAATCGGAATATTCAACCGAAGTCAAATTGGACATTTCATCAATTAGGTTATAGATATGGTCCCCGCATATGTCATAATGGCAGCAAGATACATGGCATTTTCTTCTGTCCAAAATGCAAAATTTCTGAATTTGGTAGGTATAAATCGGGTTTTACAACGCAGTCACTATAAGAAATATCGCCTTTTGCTGATGGGTATATGGGTTTATATAAAATAGGTTTTCATGAAATTTGAATCTAAAAGTAGCAAAACACATTCCTAATGATTATATTCTTGGAAAGTACTCACCGAGTCGGTTTTGTCGAGTTGGTTTAGCATGACGATAGTTGTAGGTTTGTAGTCATATACAAGACACCAGAAATTAACAACAGTCTCTGGAAGTGGCATCTGCGTTACAATGTAGTACAGTGAAGTATCGCTCCCTTGTGACTGGATTTATGAAAGTGAAAAGAAGGAGGAGAAGAACATGAAGAAGAAGAAGAAGACGAAAGAAAAAGAAGAAGAAAGAGAAGGAGGAAGGAAGGGGGAGGGGGAGAAAGGGAAAGGAAGAGGAGAAGATGATGACGAGAAGGAAAAATTACACCCAAAAAAATTAAGTATGAAGAGACGAAGAATAATTCAATGTATATGTATTATCAATAAAACAAAATAAGACGTAATATGTTCCCGTATTTGTGATCTAATCTAGAATTAAGAGAAATATGTTAGATCTTGACAAAGCATTGAGTTTGGTATTGAAGTTTTGATGTTCATGTTTGAATTAAGAGATTTTATATGAAACATCACACAACCGTCTTTTGCAAGAATCAAGGGGAAAAAATAAAATATTCTTTAAATAAATTGGAAAGTTTAATCAAAATTTGCATTAAAAATCATTTAAACAACAGAAAACACAATAAACAATGAATATGCTGTGAAAATACAAAAATTACACAAATGATTTCTTACTTTGACAAAGCTAGCGTTGATATAGTCTCCACAAGGTTCGTTTGGGAACCAGGTTTGAAGCATTGCACGATTTCTTTCAACTTGAGAAAATAAAAGGGAAAGAGTATGAAATGACATTATACAATTATTTCAATGCATATAATAAGATAATAAATATAATAAATGGCATTCTCTTTTTAACATCAAACTTTAATTAAAAATAGAAAGTCGAAAAAAAAGGCATGAAACTGAGAAAATGAGAATGATTAAAACATGCCAAAGCTGTATGTATCGTGTTAGATTGTTATAAATTTGAATAATATTAAGTACCATACAAGATATAAAACATACAAGTTCTAAACAACTTAAATACTTTACGAAGAGAAATATTGACACGCTTTGAACACTTGGTTATTCCTTTGTCGAATAAAACTAGAAAACTTACTGGGTAATATGGAGCTGTCTCTATTTTTCTTTCGACATTCGAGTTTACTACCGGTTCGGATAGCAAGTGGATTCGGATCCGGACTAATCTTGGATAACGTCTGAAATGAAGTAAGAAAAGGGCAACACGAGAAAATATTATTAACTTCATTTTTTATAATTGATGAGAAAAGATATCCAGAGAAAGGCATGTTGCTGCTATTTATGAAAACTAGATAGAGGTTTCTTTTATATGGTTGTTTGTCTTTTGATACGTTTTGACTGCACTGGCAATATGCCTTTATATATAAGAATCGTCTTTGTTGCGAGAGATAACAATAGACAATATTGTAGAACATACAATTTCAGCCGATAAACTTTGCAATTTACAATACAACCTCATTCTAAAATACAATATAAACAATGTGTGTGTGTGTGTGTGTGTGTGTATTTGAGTTTTTGTCAGACGTGTATCAATCAGATATGATTATTTACGTCTGGGACCGACCTTTAACGTCACCATCCGAAAGACGTGACCGGGGCTCGAACCTCGAACATCTGCATCAATTTGTAACTTCCCCACACAGCTTGGATTACAGGCGCACGCCACAACGCCCACAACGCCCAGTTGTGAAGACTGTAGTATTTTAAATACCATTTTTCTACATGCGAAGATATAGTTATTTCTACACTTCTACGACTTTAAAAGCCCGTGCATGCGTGTACTGGTTTATCCTATAGGCCTTTTCATTTTCATGATTTTGGACAGTCTATTTAAAAAAACATTGTATAGCGTCCCAAAATACCTGTACGAAGTTTAGTAAAGAATAACATGATAAATTTATCAATTTAAGACCATTTGGTATTTTTGTTTTTAAATAATATTAATAGACAATAAATATTTCTTTCTCACCTTGAATTCCTTAGCAAGTAGTGTATCACCCCTTTCCGATGGTTGTTGCGTCAGCTTCTGAAGTCGGATATCAAATTCTTCGACGGGTATCCGGGTATCCTCACAAACCAAAGACTCGAGAACCGCTTCGTGCAGGAAGACGTATTGCTCCTGCATGTGAGTGGGATCAATCGAGGCGAATATTTGAGTATGGATTTCTCTACGGTTTTAATCAACGCATTATCATAACCATGATGGAGTTTGGTTTTGAAGCTCAGAAGCGGCGTTACCGAAGACAGTGATTTTCAATAGTGAAAAACTTATACAAAGAAAAAGGAATGAAAAGGATAGCACAAATGGAGTTTTTGGTAATTTTACTCTATAATATCCTTATTATCTAATTGAAAACAAAAATTGACTTCACCTTACTTAAAGGTCAAGTCCACCCCAGAAAAATGTTGATTTGAATAAATAGAGGAAAATCAAACTAGCATAACACTGAAAATTTCTTAAAAATCGGATGTAAAATAAGAAAGTTATGGTATTTTAAAGTTTCGCTATTTTTCACAAAGCAGTGATATGCACAACTCAGTGACATGCAAATGACATAGTCGATGATGTCCATCACTCACTATTTCCTTTGTTTTTCATTGTTTGAATTATACAATATTTCATTTTTTACAGATTTGACAATGAGGACAAACTTGACTGAACCATATAGTATTAAACAATGTTAATTCCACATGTTCAGGGAGGAATTAATCATTGTTTCACTTGACAATGAGGAGAAAATTAGAATATTTCATATATCATATAATAAAATACAAAAGAAATAGTGAGTGGATGACGTCATCGGTCTCCTCATTTGCATACCGACCAGGATGTGCATATAACTGTTTTGTGAAATGAAGCGAAACTTTAAAATGTCATAACTTTCTTATTTAACATCCGATTTTGATGAAATTTTCAGTGTTATGCTTGTTGGATTTTTCTCTTTTTATTCAAACCAACTTTTTGTTGGGGTGGACTTGTCCTTTAACCACTATCGAAAAACCCCTTCATAATAATTATACTACACCACTATTAAACAGATTGAAGAAAATGAAGTGTAAAAAAGAAGTATACTTACATCTGTTTGAACCATATTTTGTCTGCAGTCTCGCATCGCCTGAACGAATCCATGGACATTCACCTTACCAGTTTTATTGGCCTGGTCGACCACGCTATCCATGGCTATGAGAACACCTGAACGACCTATCCCAGCACTGGAAAATCATAATACCAAAGTTGTATCAAGGAAAGATTTTACAGAGATACATCTGTGATTTAATTCAATTCAATCCAATTTCTTTATTTGTCCATTGAGAATATTCAGCTTGGTCACATATTCTATCCTATTTCTTATTCATCCAATATTTTTCCTCCATGGTAACCCATTCAATAAAAGATCTACCTTATGGTCCTGTATAAAAAAAAATACAACTAAATACAAGTAAACAAAAAATGAATGATTACATAAATGGCAATAAGATAGTCATACGTTATGTATACACAGTAAATAATATTGGGTAAAATTTTAACCAGCATGAGGGTAATTATGTGTCCAACCAATTTGGGGCAGAATTTTACCCATGCAATGCGGGAAGCATATTGTCCAGTTAAGATTAAAAAATAAGCAGCAATTACTTTAGAATGGGCAAAACTTTCATCACACTGGACAAATAATAATGCCCAAAAGAAATGTCCAATGTTTAATGGACACATAATAGAGCATATTTTACCGAATATTTTTTAGAGTGGTGTATTTGTACTACTTGGTACTTTGTTAATTAATTCCAATAAACGCAGCCATCAAATAACACAACATACACATTTAGGTTTACTCATCGATCATTGCCCTGCGACGATCGAATATCTTATAACAAATCATCTGACTTATCCACTCTCTTTTATTTTAATATTTTCAACTCCACATTAAAAACAATCTTCCCATGGGCCTGACTGACGTCGTCTAGAAATTGTTATCGGGACAACTGATGCCAGTCATGTCGACCCCGTGTCGTACAAAACTGCCCAGGGCGGTGTCAGGATATTTGAAAGGAGAGGGGAGGGGGTGGGGGGTTGGTCAAGACGACCTAAATATACGTGAACTATTTTTTTTTCTCAACTGAATTATAGGAGTATCGTGTAGATTTATCCAGACCTCTCCTTTTTATACTCTTTGTTCCTTCTTTCTTCCCTTATCTTCCCGCTTTTTTTCTTTTCCCCTTTTCAAATTAACAAATTACAAGCGGTGGTCGCCCTCGCCCTCTGTGGCGCCGCCCCTGGCGGTAGCATGATACGATAAGAAATCGTCGCCATACGACCTTAAACCCTATATAAAAGGACTGGTGGCCATAATGCCCTCCCCCCCTCAACGCTTCGCGCAATATTTCCGAAACGCAAAAAGGTAGCGCCGCAAAATTTTATGACTTTTTTTTTAAGTCTCGCACAACTTTTGAGACCAATTTCACGACCTACGGGTATAGCATCGCGACACTACGTGACTTTATACGAGACAATGTCATGCCGAAAATGGCTAATTTTTATACTTTGTGTACAAAGTCTATGGGAGATGAAATTCATAAAAGGGTGATTATTTTTCATTCTAGTTAGTCTGCTTAATTAATTAAGGGTTTAATTTGGTTTTCAAATGGTCTGTAATAATTTCCATTGAAAAAAAAACAAAAAAAAAAAACAGAGAAATACATAAGAAATTCTAAAACAAAACAATTTTTCTTTGTGGAAACCTTTAAATTAGTTTACAAAGATGACATCTGGAAAAAAAGAGAGAAAATTTGAGTGAAATTGAGTGTTAAATATGCAAATAATGGTTTTCACGAATAAATATGCATATTTTATTCATAATAAATAAAAAATTATTATTTTCAGATTTTTTTTTATACTGGCTTGTAGTTTATGCGGTTATGAATATGCGTGCCAAATTTCTGCGCGATAGTGCAAACGGCGGCCGAGATCAGAAGGGGGGGGGGGGCATCATGGCCCCAAGTCCTCAATACGTCTCAATTAGCCCAGTCCTTTTAGGGTTAAACCAGTGGCGGATCCAGGGGAGAGGGGCTTTTAGGAGCCCTACACAATATATTTAGTGGAAAATGTCGGACATAGACAAGTGAAGACGTTGCGTGTCAGATTTTTCTGAACATAAATACCCCCCCCCCCCTTTGCCTTGGACGTACCTGCAGTGGACTAGGAGAGGGGCTGAATCGTCCAGTTGATGTGCATTCTTCACCTCTCGCATATACCTCAAGAAGAGTGATGTCTGCTTAGGAACGGATTTATCGGGCCACTTGGTGAATTGGAAGTGGGTTACTTGTCTTCTATCTTCATAAGCCTATAGGAAGAAGAAAACGTGAAAAGACGATAATTTGAGAGCATACGTCAAAAATGTATCTTCAAATAGTAATTTAGGTTAATAGGTCTACTGATCGAAGGAAACTGAGGAACAAGACGCGAAGAATACAGTAGTATCTATGACTAAAGTTTGATTTGATTTCGAATTGCGCCTTTGGGATACCAATATTTCAATCAGACATCGAACAATTACCCCCCCCCCCCTCTCAAGTTGAGCTTCCTAGCGACAATTGAGTAGTATTAACTGACTTTCTTCAGAGGAAGATGAAGAACGAGTGAAAATATGTATTTGAGAGTTTGACAGCGTTAACTATGATAGTGCAGGAAGGACCTTCGGCAGAAACAGCGCGCTAAATATGCCAAAACTAGAATTGGAATTGGAATGCCAGAACTAGAATTGGATCTATCTATTCATTTTATTTATTTATTCATTTATTTATTCTATTTATTTGTCATTATTATTATTATTATTATTATTGATTAATCAATTAATTAATTAATTAATTTATTTAATTATTTATTCATTTATTTATTTATTATTATTATTATTATTATTATATATATATTTTTTTTTTTTTGGGGGGGGGGGGGGGCTTCTACTGTATTTTTACCGTTATAGGTTTACTCTATCTTCACTTCGAAATTAGGCCGAAAGAATCATGGTCGTCTTGTAATTTACCGTTAAACTCGCATTTTTTTTTGCATTGTGTATGATTAGTAATGAATTGGTGAGACTGTCTTTCATGGACTTTTAAGGAAAATAATCTTCGTGAATATCAAATCAAGTGTCATCCATACCTTGAATATAATGAAGCTTCGGATGACTCCGAAATCTCTTTCCTCTCTATTCTTAGATTTGACGCATATGTCACCATATTTGGCATCATTTCCAATGTCTGGCCAGTAGCAATCACATTTTGCCTGTGAAAAAAAATGGATTATTGTTATGACATTAACAAAATAGCAGCAACAAGAAAAACCCATAATTCACTAGAAGTCCTCACGGCAAACTTCGGATTGCGCCTGGAAATGGCAGGCTTCATACGAAATTCAAAGTGTGTCTTTTTTCAACGTTTTGCTCAATTTTAAATCGTTAAAAAGAAATGATTCAGAGTAATACACACTCGTAAGAAAATGTAATTAGATATTCCAATTTTAAAGATATGTATAGGGCTTACTGTAAAATAGGTGCAACATGACTTAAATGTATACTTGAAACACTGGGTCGAATTCTTTACTGCAACACG
Source organism: Lytechinus pictus (assembly GCF_037042905.1). Taxonomy (NCBI): domain Eukaryota; kingdom Metazoa; phylum Echinodermata; class Echinoidea; order Temnopleuroida; family Toxopneustidae; genus Lytechinus; species Lytechinus pictus. The sequence goes on from NC_087255.1 coordinate 13,084,674, forward strand.
ATCGTGGCAGCTACACCTTTGCACGCGTTATCATTCAGTAAATGTTCATATTGGGGGATTAGAATTTATATATTTTTGTTCTTTAAATGCAGGAATGTAATAATAAAAAAGGGCCAAGATAGATGCCATGATTTCTCATCGTTTCAAAATATTACAGATTTATACAAAGGTCGATCTAATCAAGACTCACCTTAAGACCTTCTTCAAGTTTTGTTACCATGGAAATGACTTTGATGTTTTCCTGCAATATCATCCTCCAGAAATCATTGATAGTGTTCTTCTTCGGACCTTTGGGATTAAAGAGGAGAGATGAAATAGATCAATAATCAGGGAAGATCGATAGTATTCAAGAATAGTTTATGCTTACCAGGCATAGATGAAGCCAAACAAATATTAACAATTATGAAGATATAATGATTATAATGAATAGCTATGGTATGTCAATGACCAAAACAATATTTATTTTCATCACAGAAAATGTCAATTTAACCTACCGCGATTTAACGTATACCTGGTATAGGGGCTAGAATGTTAGCATCATTAACATTTAAAACTACATAGAATTAATTTAACAGGATGTTTTTAGATGCAAGGTTCGTATTTAAAAAAAATAAAAGTAAGCACAATATTCATTTCAAATTATATAGGATAATATAAAATCATATATGGTACGCCAAATATAGCAATAACAAAATTGTTTACAAGATGAAACCATTAAGATTGAACATGGTTTAATGAATAAAGTTGCTATGTCATGTGCGCGATAGCTCAGTCGGTAGAGCGGGGGTTTCGGATTCTGGTGACCCGGGTTCGATTCCCAAGTGGTGCGCTAGTGCCCTTGGTAAGGCATTTATCCTCATTACCAGGTCCCTCGAAGAGGACATTAAGCCGTTGGTCCCCTGGTTGCTTGCTCACAGGCATTCGTGCTTTCTTAGCAGTCAGGTAAAACAACCTCGGTATAACCTCGGTATGTATGTGGGTCTATGTCAAGTAAGGGTGTTCAAATTATGATTTTAGTTAAACATAAATTATTCTTACCTTGTGAAGCTATGTACGCCTTTTCTTTGGTAAAACTCTGTAGGTGTGCAAAGAAGAGAAAATATATAATGAAGGGGGTATTCTGAAACGAATGAACAAGGATAGAGAAAAAAACCAAAGACTGAGAGGGGGAAATGGTAGACGATTTCGGAATTATGATATCTTATACGTTTTAAAGGCCTCTAAATTCATCACACGTAGGAGAGAAATCGTTGTCGTTCATTATGTTTCATCACAGTCGCAATAATATTTTTCCTCATCATCATTAGCATCGTCATCATCGTCATCATCATCATAATCATCATCATCATCCTCCTCCTCCTCATTATGAATATTAATGTGGTTATTATCATTATCATCATTATAAAGTTATCACTTTTATTTTGTATCACTATTATTATCATCATTATCATTATAATTATGTATATCACCATCATCATCATCATCATTATTATGGTTACCATCATTATCATGGTTATTATCAAAATTATATAGTAATAACAGTGGTAATAGTATCATCATCATCATCATCATCACTATTTCATCATTTTTATTATGCAAGTTATTTGAAGAAATAATAAGAGACATCATAAAGATATAAAACAATACTCACGTCTATATAGGATGCATTAATGTAGTCTGAATATGGGTCTTCGTCTATGACTTCTAACACAACACGAGAATTGTTATCTGTTATATGATGCAAAAAAGAAAGATTACTGGAAAAGATATCGAAAAACGAACTAAATTAACTCGTGTAAAACACAAAACTAAACACGACACATTTTTGTTCTATAATAGTTCTGCAGAATGATACATTGTGTAGTGTCAGAGATATAAACTATTTGAAAATCATAAACATGATAGATTTGAATCAGTCATGTATCTGTTTTATCAATCCAATTTATGGATAAAAAAACACAAAAAATACAATCAATATACAAACCCACCTCGCTTATATTGAGTTAGTCTAATGGTCCAATGGATAATGGTATGTAAATGGAATATAAAATATGAGCCAGTATACACAGAGTAATCACACTGTCAGTGCAAGAAGGTTTTAAGTGACAGTTATGAGAGTTGAGAGAGATACAGAGATAGAGATAGACAGACAGACAGACAGACAGACAGACAGACAAACAGAGAGATAGATAGATAGATAGATGAATAGGTAGATAGATAGATATATAGATAGATAGGTAGGTATAGGTAGGTAGTTAGAGAAAGGGAGAGAGGGGAGAGGGAGAGAAAGATTGAATGAGAAAGGGAGAAGAAGCGGGGATGAGGAAAAGATGGGAGGGCGAGGTATGTTGCCATGGTAACCCATCCGCTTTTACGCTATCACCGGCCATAGAGATATACTAATTTAGTATTATATCTATCACTTACATGGAAGAATGTTTCGATATCGATTCTTTGGTTTGTTCTCTTCTTCTTTTGCATAGGTTTGTAATTCTGCATTCACACCTGGGAGAGCCTGTAAAAAATATAATTCGAAAATTCACCAGTTTTAAAGATACCAGTTTAAAAATACCAGTTGTGGTAACTTTCTCAAAATGAGTTCGAACATAATCAAATGAAAGTGTTTGTATGTATAGTATAAAGTGTTTATATGTACAGTATAAATAAGAAAAATATGTGCCAAATATCTCTGGAAGAAAATGCGTAATGCTGAGAAAAACGAGCAAAATATAAGCACAGAATTCCATCAAATGTCGGGTATCTTTCGAACAATATAAATACAGTGTCACACATAATGCTTTTCTCTGTTAGTGATCATCAGAATTATCGATTCTGAGCTAAGATTTCATGGTTTTACACAGATTAGTTTACATTAATGTACCAGATCTAGATGTCTTAGAACAGTTTGACAATTAACCTTGATTCAAAAGACTTTCTCCTGAAATAATTGTTTGCTGCAACTACCGTCTTTAACCTTTAAGATTCGAGATTATTAGGCCCTATTGGTCCTTCAATGAAGGTAATACGAAGAAATCTAACTTCCAAGTGCTTTCAAATACATACACAACGGTAATTAACATATGACATGCAATGTATCATATTATAGAAAACTACACATCAACAATATAACTTGATATAGCTTTCTGCAATATCTTAATACCCCTTCAAATTTACGATAATCCATTAGTAAGATGTCTGCAAGGCTGCTGACCCCCCTCCCCATTTTGTGACTGTAAAGTATGCGGTATACTGTTCTATCATCATAAAATTTATATTTCAGAATAATTACACAAGTTTTCAAAATAATATTTAGTTATTCTTTTTAAATTATCTATCAAATTATGATTTTATTAATATAGCATATGTACACCAAGAGAAGGCATCAACTATAATGGTTTAAGTAAGACGATGTTTAATGCTCAGAGATTCTTCACCAATTATTACGGCAATGAGAATTAAGTATTACTATCATGACTATTGCTTAATGAAGAACTACACAATTCTTAGCATGTTGAAATATCATTATAATAATATACTGTAGAGTTATACATTTGCCGTAGAACATAATTTTTGTTTATTTATTAATAAGTAGCTGTTTATCAAATTTTGAATGTGCAACAATGAAATATACCATGAATTTTCTTGTCTAATTTACGATACGTTAATAATACCGGTAAAATAATGTCCAAAACAAATTATCCTTGTACATATCAACTATTTTCTACAATGTAAATTTAATAGACCTACTCCATTCCATATAACTTATTACAACATATGAATGTATTATAAATTAAGTATTATCATTGTTTAATGAATAACTCATACACGATTCTTAATATGTTGAAATATCATTATATTAATATACTTTTTTTATTGTTATATAATTAATACGTACTCTCTTATTCAAATTAGATCTTTAAAAGTTTCATTTTCTATTTCATGTATGTATCTTTGTATGGTATTATTATTTTATGTATGCCATGTATGTAATGTCTATGTATTACACCCTGCCAATGGCACAATGATTATATTGTTATAGTTCTGTGCCATGGACCTGGGTTGAACGTATAACTTCTTTTGACTAATAAAGATGAAACATATATATCAAAAATTCATTTTGCTTTATATGCAATGGGAAGATGAAATTGATGGTTTTCAGATTATATTGACAATAATCGTTTACAATTATTCATATACATGTATCAATAATTTCTTTGGTACCAAATATCTCAAAGAGGCCAATAACTGAGTTTCGACCAAATGTTTGTCATCTTCGATTTATAGTAAATGACTAACAATCTAATTAGCCTATTTGGACCTCTGGCTTTATGTCAACGTGCATTACACATTATTTTCCTGAAAGGGTTATAATGTTTGTAATTCCATTAAAGTTAAACAAATCTAACAGGAAAGGAATGCATTCGTACGACGTAGACACAGTTAATCATTGTTTAATCGCTGAGTTTTGATACTACTTATTACAATCATTATCCGAACAATTCAAATTGTAAACAAAATTTTCTCCTACCATTATCCTCACTTTATATTAGCAGAAGCAATCCCAAACGATTGCCCAATAAACGATTTCATAATCATGTTAGTTATTTGTCTAGCGCTGTACTTTTATGATATTATTGTGATAGAAATAAAATGATACGTGTACATCATACGTTGTAATTATGATAACGCGAGACCTCATACGTTTTGTCATATAATTATATGAAATTATTTTGACACAGTAAAAATAAAAGGGAATTCATTAACAAGCCACCACCACCATCATTTTCGCCGCCCCTCCGCCCCCTCTCTCTCTCCTTCTATCTGTCTCTTTTTGTTTATCTGTCTGTCTGTCTGTTTCTCTCTCTCTCTCTCTGGATCCCTCCTTCCCATAATACCCGAGCACAGTCAACCTCCAACTTGTGCAGACACTACTTTTCGATGTTTACATAGCAGTCGAGTTCCAACGCATTTACACCAAAACTTTCCATACAACCTGCTTTTCTGCCATTCGCACCCAAACCATGAAAACACCGCAACAAAAAAAATCTCTTAAAAAAATATCAACATTAACAATGAAAGAAATACAATCATTAATCCCCTTTGAATGCACATGCACTGACCTCAAATTCCTCGATGAGTTCTAAGGACTGTCTGTTTTTGTGAACATAAACGGTGAATTCATCCAGAGACATACCAGTGGGCTTGGAGTCCCCAGTCAGTGTACTTTTCTCGTAATTATGGTAATAGCTCAGAACCCTCTCCCCATTGCCGTGGGAAGCGGAACCTGCAAACAGTTTGGAAGATAAAAAAATAGATTAGAAGAGAAAAAATGAAAATCATAGACTTCGATCTTATATGCACATTTTTTGTATACAGTGGCGTAATGAGCCAAAAAAATTAAGGGGGGCAGATAAGGCGTATCGGGTAAAATTATTTACAAAACTGCGAGCGAACGATGCGAACGAGCAAAAATTTCGACATTTTCATGATAAAAATAAATTTTGTGATAGATTTTGACCTTCTCTCTTTTTTTCTTGGTCGTGTTATATGGGGTCCCAAACCTATCATGTATTCCCATTTTTGTTAAACTATGTGATATGTTTCTTGTTCTTGATTGGTTTGAATAAATTTGAACTTGAACTTGAACTTATCATTACTATCTTTTTTTTTGGGGGGGGGTGGAGCCAAGCGCCCCAAGGCCCCCCATCTGTACGCCAGTGATTGTATGAAATAATAAAAATGAGCTACATGGGGGAAGTTGCGAATGATGCAGAGTTATAGCAGTAAAGGTCTTTTAAAGGTCGGTCCAGACGTAAGTTATAACCATATCTGATACACGTCTGTAAAAAAAACCTAAACGAACAAACATAGTGTTTCAATATTTGTATAATATGAGTGAATAAAAGAACGAAGATATATTATATGCATTATGCTTTTGATCAAAGTACTTGAACTTTGAACTGAAATCGACATCATGTAATTAAAATAACAACGAACATTCCACCGATCTCTGTATTTGTTTATAATTAGGCAGGACTTTTACCTGTAATATTAAATCGACGATTTATTATGAACTCTCTTTACATACAATCTTATATGAACAAGTAATAATAATTATATTGATCCTTACAGTAAAAAATAGGTAATCAATCAATAAATAAGGGAAACAAATAATCAATTAGAATATAAACTTACAGATATAGTGATAAATTAGATAAAAGATGTAACAGAGATCAAATCAATTATTAATTGATTTCATTAATATAATTTTGAGTGCCTCTGACAGTCATTAAAAAAAGAAACTGATTCAAATACTCAAATGAGTCCGACTAACAATCAATGGACAAGATCCAAAAATAAATTTAAAAAATAAATTAAAGGAGATATAACAAGAAAGGATTAATAGAGCATTATTATCAAGAAAATATCATAATAACGTGGATATCGTCCAGATTAGTAATATATCCCAAGCTATATTCCTGGTTTAATAAGCACATGTGGTTTTATTTAAGGCATTCCTACATACATGTATGGATCTATATTTAGATTAATGGTGAAATTACTGTAACAACGCTAGGATTTATTGATCATTCACTGAGCACTGTATATTGACATTGCATATCTGCAGAGAAGGTCAGTTTGAGAACAAACCGCAATATTATGATAATATCATGCCGCTGCAATAACACTTGCTATTAAATCATGTACGACGTAAATTTGACGACTGTATCATGTGCATATCATATAATTACAGCTTAATTAAGGACAAATGCAAAATCATTTGTATATTTCGAGCATTTGCCTCAACATGGCGGGCACCTCCGTTCATTTATATAAAATGTATTTAAAGAAAAGTATGTATTTTAAGCCTACATCTTTTTTCATTCTTTATGTATACGACTTTATCGTTAATGTTATGAACAAAAGTTTTACGTATATCATGCAATTCACTGGCGGATCGGGGGGGGGGGCACAGCCGGCCCGAGGCCCCCCCCCCCTTTAAGAGGCACACTTTTTTTTAAGTGAAGACCTTTTTTTGCTTGCAATTTTTTTTTCTTGAATGAAATGTCCTTATGTTTTGGTTGAAACCTTTTTTTTTTGCTTGTCAAAATTTTCCACTCGAAAATGTGCCCCCTCCCCTTTAGAAAATCCTGGATCCGCCCCTGATGAAAACATATTTATTTGCCATGATTTTTTGTAATATTTGACTGAAGATATAGAAGCAAATAAACATATTTAGGGGGGGGGGGGGTGCGCTCCTTCCTCAATAAAGAAACAAAGACAATTACCCCCCCCAAAAAAAAAACATACATAGTGACTCATTTAAAGGCAATTTTGAAGACTTTTATGAAAAAATATTTTGAAGTAATTTGTACTTATTTTATAGTTCATAGTTGTTACTGGCTTGAGTCTTGCGCATTTAAATGTCTTTATTATTTCTACATCATTGGTTGGTCCATTTTCCCTCTTTATATAAAAACATCTATATTTTATTTCATTCATAAAAAGAATTCATTTTTAGAATAATTTTTAGAATTACATTTCTAAATTTGACCTCACCATTTCCATTGGCCATCGCCTCTGCATCAGTATTCGTTTTGGCCATGGTCATCTCTAGTGTATCAGGATCATCCTTAGTTTTACCCGAGATCAGATGCTGTCGTTTTCTCCTATACAGTGGTTAGAATAACGGGATTAAACAAATGTTCATTATCGTTATATAATATTTAAAAAAATTATGAAGATTTTCGTTTAATTATCTTAAACATGTAAAATATAAAACGTCTTGTCATGAATGATTCACTTAAGAAACCCTAAGATGTATAATAACTTCAACGCAAACATGGGATGCGGAACAATTTTCAAAGTGGACAGGGGGGGGGGGGGGAGGGGCTGAGTCTAGAGTGAGGGGTGGAAGTGAACATGAATAAAACGACATGTTGATCAGAATAGTGGAAACTGTAAGTTATCATGCCAAATTTGGCCTTATTTTGGCACCCACCTTGGGTTGGCGACACTGTTTAGGAAAGTAACTTTCTTTAACATACAGTACATTAATGGAAACTTTGATTTGGCAAAAGGCTGAATTGTCATCTGCTGTAGGCCTCATATGTTTATCCACTGATTATAGTGTTCTGAATATATTATTTAGTTATCGCATTCATTGCCAATAACTCCAGGGTATTGAAATTACAGGTACATGCATAAATTATGTTTGTTTTGTTTTTCTTATAAGGAAACCAAAACCCAAGGAGAGAGCCAGTCTTATTGGACAGCGCAAAATGAGAGGAGCAATATAAATCAAGTTTCAACAAAATCGGTTGCAAAATAAGAAAATTATGGAAGTTTAAAAAGTCTTGTTCTTTCTTTGGGGATCCTCAAATTGGCAAACATACTTCAAAATGACTGATTTCGCGGACAACTCTCCATTTGTTTTGTTCACAAATATTTAGATATCCCCCATTATCTTTAAAATAGCATCTTGCCTCATTCGGAGCACAACATACATGTATGTCATATGGGAAGGGAAAATTCATTATGGGACAGTCAGGAGGAGACGATAAAAAATATATAAAATAAAGTGGAAAATCGGAACATTTGTGTACAGAACAAATTGAGAGTAAAAGTTGTCAACAAAATCAGCCATTCTGAAGCATGTTTGCCAATTTGAGGGTCCCATATGAAAAGTATTGCAAGACTTTTCAAACTTCCATAACTCTCTTGATGAAACTATAGATGGAGCATTAAATTGCTTCTCTCATTTTACTCTTTCCGAATGTTCCGATAAGACTGAAGCTCTCCTTGGGTTTTGGTTTCCCAAATCGTCCTTACGTATTTCTCCACAGATGAAGGACCAGTACTAGGATGATGCCGAACAGAATGATGATGGCAATGACCGCACATATCCCGAAGATGAGATCATCCGGTGCCGACACTCCTGGATTATCCGTGGTCAGCGATGATGGATTATCCGTGGTCGTGCTCGCATTCGTCATTGTCGAGCTAGTCGTGTATGGTCAAGAAGTATTTACAACTGCAAGTCTGACCGAGGGGCCTGTGTATAAACAAACATTATATAAATGAAAAGCAAATTGAAGAAGTGAATAAAAGGAAATTAAAATAGAGTTCTGATAACAAAGAGTTAATCTTTTAGTTAATCTTCATTTACGAAACTATAAAACACATTATGTTACAGTCTCAACAACGAAACCGACTCCAACCAACCGATTTCATATCACTGGCGTACAGATAGGGGCTTGGGGTCCATTAACCCCCCCCTCCCCCCCCCAAAAAAAAGCTCCAGACCAAGAAAAAGAGAAAAATGAAAGAAAAGGAGAGGGAAAGGATGAAACATGATTTTATCTACCAAATATATTGTCAAAATCTATAACAAAAGCAGCTATTCGTATATCAAACAGGTCTAAATTGTTGCTTGCTCGCTTCGTTCGCTAGAGCCATTTGAGAAATTTTGCACCATACGTATTACGCTAAGTACTGCTGGAAATCAGTGGCGTAATCAGACAAAAATTTTGAGGGGGCTAAGTATGACGTATCGGGCAAAACTCATAACAAGTTGCGAGCGAAGCGAGCGAGCGAGCAAAAATGTCCACGTTATTATTACGAAAATCCACTTTTGTGATTGATTTTGACATAATATTCGGAAAATATCATATTTCACCATTCTTACCTTTCCTTTCCTTTTCTCTAGTGGCTGTGATTTTTATTGGGGGGGGGGGGGGGGAGCCCCCAAGCCCCATCTGTACGCCACTGCTGGAAATATCGTACATGTAATGTCGATAAAAGCATTGGTCGATCCGAGTCAGTTTCGTAGGTGTGACTGCGTCGTATAAGAAAAACAGCCCTTTTCCAACCTTGCATTCATTAACATAACCTACAAAAGGGCTATTCAGAATGACCGTGTTGAAATCTCTCAGGTGAGGCAATCAGCGTCCAAGCATTCAATGAATGCGGAGCGGAGGGGGGGGGGGGCATGGAAAAAAGTAGCGGAAAATTTCCTACCCGAAAACCATACAAGTTTATAAAATCAGGCGACATTTTGGGGCTGAAGCAAAATATATCTACGTCTTACGTATATCGCCAAGGCGTAAATTGTATTTCCTTTTACATTTGATAACTGGACATTAACGTTACCTTTACATTAACCAGTATCAACATCATACATGTACCTCTTTAACTACATGGCAAATACAAAATATTATATTTCACAACATATTACCATCATTTTTTTTAATGACCAGCTAGGGGCCAGTTTCATAGATGTTAAAACTATATAACTTCTACCATTATGTCAAATATCATGGTCACATGTCTCAGCAGCCATTCGCGATCAGAGTTTCCATTGTATTTGCTAAGTTTATTGTAACAAATTAGAACTGATTCGTGAGTCATGATTTATTCCATGAACATTTAGCAAAGAAACTGCGTTATTCGAGTTGAAATCGACCATGATTTTATAGGACGCTAATTGCCTCCCGAAAATAAGCAACGGGCCATTTCACTCGTGATGTTCTGACAATCTACCTCAGATTCTAGTTTTAATGGTGATTAAATGAATTGTTTGTTGTTTATTGTCTTCTACTTGATCCGGAAGTGATCGTCAGATCAAGGGATCGGTTCCGGTGTTCTGGTGCCCTTACGGATACAAATCTAGTATAAATGTCACCAGAAACCCTTCCAATATCATGACTATATGCAATCATTATGACCCGATGACTTTAAATGTTTAAGGGTTCATTGAACTTGCATAGATTTCAAAGCGGATGCTGTAACTAACATTATCTATAATAGACCATAATCACTTTTATTAAGTTTGACCTTTCACTGTGGTCATGATTTATAATGACACGTACATCTCCGGGGGCTAGATTGTATAAAGAAGGGCCTGTTTGCGGCCGAATAATGATATCAATTGTGATATGAGATGCAATGATGATAACAATTATAATTACAACAGTGATGATAGTGAAAATAATAATAATAATAATAATGATAATATTAATAATGATAATAATAATGATAATAATAATGATAACAATAATAATAATGATAATAATAACAATAATAATAATGATAATAATAATAACAGTAATAATAATAACAACAAAAATAATAACATGATTTTTTATTTCTAAAGTATACAATAAACAATAAAAAGTATCGACGACGACGATGATGATGATGAAGCTATATACACCTGTATGAATGGAAAATTATGCGATGAACAGAAAGGGAAATTCGAATAACCTAAGTTACACGAAACCAAATGTTTACTAACATTCATAAAAACAAGTATATATGCACGTTCGTTACTTTGGACACCCTGATATTTACACATGTATGAACTTATATATCCCAGACCTTGGAATTGTCAAACAAAAAGAAAGAAAAAAAAAACACAGCAAAATTTAGAACATATAGTATTGAAAGCATATATACATGTATATATTAATAATAATAAAATATACATTAATTTCGATTTTTTTTTCTTTGCATATCGTTCGTGTGTGAATAGCAATCAATTAAATATCAAAACAGTGTAATCATGATCTTAAAATCTTACTATTTAACTTGAAGAAAGCGACTCGAGATCTTACATGTACATATCCTTAAAGCCTAGCTATGGATCACGAAGAAACGAACAAGAGAGGGGATTCACCGGCCTGAGTTAGTGCAGTCCACTTTGACGAATATCGCTAGTTAAAAGGTAATTCCGTCCACATCTTAACTTGAACCTGTTTCCAAACTACTAAAAAATCTTCTTCACACATCCTGTATGGTGCTTCGATCCATCGCGTTCAAACATGTAAAATGTTGTGTACTTCACATCAAAACATAAAGCAGTCCTTGTAGTCCTTTGGCTTCGGTCAATTTCATCACTTTACTTCCGTCCTCAAAAAGGGGGTGATCGCTTTTTATCTTAATCACGGCGTTCCGATTCTCAATCATCTCCAGATCATAATCAAATCAACTTACTAATTTTAGAGATCCACTCCCCGCGCCTAAATATAACCTGGTCAATATTCCCCCACTATATCCTGGTTCACAATCCAGTCCAACGCGCATATCCTACATTTTCCAGAGTATATAATCCAATATCCACTGGTGTTTGTGCATCATATTTGTACATGGAGTGCACATAGTATATATATTCCACCATGAGCATATTGGAGCTGTTACGTGCAACCTCTACAAAAATATGCCTATTGTCATTTGCAGGACGACCGGGGGCGAGGCCTCGTTCTTTTGTTCGCACGCTCTGCTGAGCTAGATTCAATGGCAATACTGAGAGTAAGTTCATTCAAACATGACAGTTATGTCAATTGAACCAATATCGCATTTAGTCTCGCGATATAGACATGATAAGTTTCGATTTGTATCATTTTTTCATGTGGCAGATGGTGCTTTTAATTGTGGAAATATCCAAGCCCCACCCCCCGACGCCGCGGACATAGTGGCGTACCGGCGCGCCGGTTCCACTATCTCCGACCGAACCTCCCCCCCCCCCAAAAAAAAAAAATGTCGAAATCGAACAATTAATTGGTTAGAATCTACCAGAAGTAGGGTTGATATTGGTTTTTTTTTCAAAGTCGGATAGACTTGAATAGTCGCTAACAAAATGATTATTTTGGTCCATCCTTATGAGCAGTGTCTATATTGGTATGTAATCAAACACATTTTTTTCGGAATGAGGTTGACTATAATTCTCTTTCTAGAGAGTTTAGTAAACTTTAGGCATGTCTGTCATAACAAAAAAGTATTTTTACCATCCTCTCCCGTTTTATATATTTTATTCAAAGTACTTCACTCTGCAATAAAAAAATATCATAAAAATCATATGATGATGCACAAAATAACACCAGTGTTTTAAGTTAATTGGTTCCGAAAACCGCCCACCCATTCGCATATATGATTCACTGCTTTCACAAAATAATTTCATAATAAAACATTCAATATGGAGGTCTTCGACTACCAACCATTAAAACTATTAAATTTGATACATTAACAAAAGTCTTTGAGGAAATGATTGTCATTGTGGCAGTTGATTGGTATTTGCAGTGATACTGAAATAGCGCCCCCTGTAGCCCGATGCGTATGATCCCATGATAGCACTCGAGCATCGCTTATCACCTTCTCTCTATCAGTCCATTTCTCACCCCCTTCTCTCAACTTTCTTCGATAGCTATCAATCCCTTTCTCCCGCCCTCTCTCTCTCTATCAAATCCCTTGCTCACGCCTGTTCCTCGATCCTTCGATAATTTCATCTCAATCTATTTCTCACCTTCTCTCTCCATTCATTCCGACTGTTGCTGTTTTATATTATGTATAATGTAATGTTTGGAACTGGAAATAAAGATTGCAATTGATAGTGAAATTCCGGTTCCCAACTTCTCTTTCCAGTCATTCTGGTTCTCATCTTCTCTCCCCATTCATCACGGTTCTCACCTTCTCTCTCTCTACCAGCCCCTCCCACTCTGTATATGAAGTCTATTTCTCACATCTCTCTCTCCATCCTTCTTTAATTCTCTCTCCATCAGTCCCTTATCTCCCCTTTAACCCTCACAATCTTCACCTCTTTTATATCTTCTTTCCTCAACTTATTACGTGGGACTTCTAATTCGTCTATGGTTTACAGGTTTAACCCATGAGATTAATTTTCAGGTCTGTTGTTTTTTTCTACAAGAATCTAGATGCACGTTCAGTTGGAATAAGAATGATTTATTCATACATTTGATAGAAATCATGTTGTGGTTAGGTTCTTAATTACTTTGTTTTACACAGAATCTTTGTTACAATTCATCTAATTTACTGTAATTATGGAACTAATTGCTTGCTGCACCTTTATTAAAAAGCCTCTTGAGGTATGACACATGATTTCGCTCATACATGATGATATTCAAGACCATGCCAACACTGCCTAAGAGCAATTCAATCAACCTTATCTGCATGAGTGCTACCAACTACAGAATTCTTGTAACCACCAATGGTTCATTAATTACCCTCCATTGCCGATTAAAAAAAAATTATATAATGGAAATTAACAATTGTAGTAAACGAAGGTACCTTATCAAATTTGGGGGCAGTGTCTTTCAGAGAGGAATCCATAGTGCCTTGCCATTGCTAATAAGGTCCTATTTAATACTATAATAGACAAGATAATGGGGGATGCCGGGAGTTCTGTGAGGGATGCACAAGGCCATGAAACTGAGATTCAAAGGCTTATGCATCTTTCAGAGTGCCTTCCCCATATTCCTGATTCTTTTGTCTATTATGAATGCAAGGAAGGACAGATGCTTGCGAGATTTCCGTGTCGAAGACAAGTCTCTGACTTTCGTTTAGGTGCTTAGATCACTGGTCTTTGAGAGCATACATTGTACATTTAAATAATTAACTAGTTTGTGAAGTTACTTGTCCATACAGTACTCCCACAAGAATTTATAAATAAAAATATAATTTACATGCAATAAGCTGCCTAAAAAAATGACCACGGTCAAAGGTACATGTCAATTTTGACCCCCAAAGTCTATAAAAGCCCTTGTTACACTTTACTTGTAAATTGCTATTTGACTTGAAACAGGTGAAAATGCATAGATGGACCTATAAGTCAAATGTGCTCAAGTCAGAGCAATTTTATTAGAACAGGGGGTGTTTCACAAAGATTTAAGTATGACTTATGTCGCTCTTAAATGCCGATATGTATATGATATGCAATGCGCGATCTTATTGATAGATACACAGTAGTGCGCGTCCTCATGACACAATCTGACCAATGCGGTCAAGCCTTTCATACCGTACGCAAGTCGGCATTTAAGTGCGACTCTACAGTCATACTTAAATTTTTATGAAACACCCCCCAGATATACCTGTTTTAAGTTGAATCCCATAAGTCAAACAGATTTCTGTGGTCTCAAATGAGTCAACTTTGGCAAAGTTACTGGTAGTATTAATAAGCATGAACTGAAATAGGAGAAATGGAATCCCAGTTGTTCCTCTAGTCTGAAGTGAATGATGATTTTCTTTTCTTTAATATATCACGAGAATGTCTGAGCGACAAATGTCTCTATGTTGTAGGATCACTTCATCAGATGCTGGAGGATAAGCAGGAAAATAACAAGAAACTGTTCTCAAGTTTTTTTTTAATTTCTCTTGTCATCATGACTCCACCTGCTCTTCCTGGACGTCACCCTTCAACTTCCCGAGAGCGTTGGCGTACTGGAAATCGTTACTGTTCTCATGATCGCACATGTCCAGGGCGATGATGCAGCTCTCTCTGACCACCCTCGCTTCGTCCTTCACGTAACCCTGGAGTGTCTCCAAGCACTTCTCCGCGGCAATGGAGCCAAGTGCTTCCGCACACTCGTGCCTGACCATGGGGTCTTCAGACACCTTGGCTAGCTGTTCCTGTAGCTGGGGGATGCTGGCCTCGTGCTGCATCTGTCCTAGAACATACGCAATCTCATGACGGAAGAGGGCGCTGTCCTCGCACTTGAGTCCTGAAATGAAATTTTTCAATGAAAATGAAATAAACAAGGTTAGAAGAATGGTTCTAATTGACAATTTTATAGCAACATGTAAGAAAATGTTTCTGTAACATACATGTATCCATGATGTAACTATATACAAATACTAGTAGCGAACAGGCACGAGTGTGATGGAACAAGGATTCAAACGAGGTAAAAGATGCTCTTTTCAAGGTGTAGCCGTGTTGAATAGTGTCTCTCTCTTTCATGTCTAAATGACAGCACAATATCTTAAAAACTGTAGCACCTGCGTAATGCGTAAGTGAATGCTTACAGGTGCATACATTTAGACTACCAATAAAACATATTAATAGGATACTAATACTGTATTTTGGCAGCAAGTGATCTTCATTTCTTTTTACAGATACGTGTATCAGACTTTGTCACCCCGGCAGTTTCATTGAAGCAACACCAATCGGCAATTGAAAAAGAGGTAGAGGTGTCATGGCTCAGTGGATAAGCCTCCGGACATTCAACCACAAGGTCAGAGGTTCAAATCCCACCATGGCATTTGCATCCTTTTATCTACATTTAATACCACTCTCGACCCAGGTGTAGTAAATGGGTACCTGGTGGGAAAGAATTCCTTGAATGCTGGAGCGTCCGATCAGAGTAGCCGTGCTAAAGCTGGGGTAATAGTATGCAGTGCTTAGAATTAGAAACACTGCATTCAGTGCTATATAAATCTTGCATATTATAAATATCATTATGTAAGACTTACTTACAGGTTCAACATTCTTCTTTTATGCTGAAGATGTTAAAAAGAAATAAGATTGCAGAAAAAACGATGGAAAGGAAAAAAAAGAATGGGAGCAACTTGGACTGAGAATGACGAAGACAACACAATACCTTCAGCAAGAGCAAGAACCGACTCTTCTGTATTGAGATTCCTCAAGGCAAACATGGCTCGATATCTTGCAAACAGAGCTTGACCGTGGTCCAGGAGGGTCTCTTTCAGGTCAGCTACACTGGTCTCTACTGCGGGAGGTGCGGGGTCTACAGAGTTGAAAGGGTTGGGTTTGAGCCGCGATTCCTCTTCTGCCTTTCGCTGACTCGTCTGCCACTCGATGCGCTGGAGGGCAAGCTGACAGGTCTCTGATATCTAGCGGAACAAAATGTCAAACAAAGTAAACAGATAAACTTTCAACTTCATTAATCATTCTTATAATTTTCATATCAGGTTCACCTTTGTAGTGCACATGTTTGTAAACTAGAATGCGTGTGGGTGCGTTGTGGTCTAGTGGTTCTGACTCTCGCATTTCAAACAGAGGGTCGTGAGTTCGAATCCTAACCATGGCGTGTTTTCCTTCAACAAGAAATTTATCCACACTGTGCTGCACTCGACCCAGGTGAGGTAAATGGGTACCAGCAGGAAGAAATTCCTCAAACAGCTGTGCGCACCAGATTCAGTAAACTACCTTAACCGGGGTAATATAGGAGCGCCTTGAGCACCTCGCAAGGTGGATACTTGCGCTATGAAAATCCTATATTATTATTATTAAGGACATGCGCCCTAATATGCTGACATGCTCAATAGATATACTTTAAAATGCAAGTTTAATACAACAAAAAAATCCTGGTGCATGAAATTGTGCTGCTTGCATGAAAGTCCAATTCACTATTTTTCATTTTTTTTTCTTTTTGGGGGTGCATTTTATGGAGCATTTCCTCTTTGAATATGTCATCCAAGATGCAAGGGTTGCCATACAATAATACATGTAGGCCTATATGTATGTATATTGAATAAACAGCAGTCAGTTAAAATAACTGACTTATAGCTTCATAAAATTGCTTCATTGGAATGAATTCCCATTGAATTTGTAATTTCGTGTAAGTCAAGAGTTAGAAAGAAATGAAGATCAAAGAAGGGGGGGGTATACCCTAGATGCAAGGAGAAAAGGAGGGAAATTATGGTAAGAGAGGGCAACTACAGTATGTTCTTACCTCCTGTACAGGGTGGTGTTCATACTTCTTCAAGACCTCAATAGAACTGGGTATTCCTATTGCACCAAGAGCTTCACCTGGAAGTGCAATGTATGGAAAAGAAACGTGAATGAAGATAAGCTCAATGTTATGTTTTCTAGTTACATACACTTCCTATTTATTATCAAATGATCAGCAGGGCCCTGTCATACAGAGAGTTAAGACTGTTCCAATCAATCGTAACTCTATGGAAATCCATTAGTGTCATAATTTTTTCTGCAGGAAATTGGCAAAATGTCATTTGTAAACAAAGGAAAACACACCAATTTGTCAAGAAATCAATGAATTTATGGGTATTCATATCGAGAATTTTTTTTGAACAAACATGCATTTTATATGTTGACTTTGCTGGCTTTCCATAGTTGCGATTGATTGGATCGCAACTCTTTGTAAGACGGGCCAGGTGTGTTCAGCAAGTTTGTAAGCAATGTAGTAATGGGGGGGGGGGGGGAGCTCTTGTACTGGCCACCTCAAAAGTACAAAATACACTTCTCAACAGACAAATCAGCTACATGGCCTAATCTTTCTGTATCAAGTGAAAGCTTGGAATACCTGAAGTTTCTTATGATGAATTTCTGTTGCCTAGCATGCTTCTGTTATTATGCTAACATGATTTACAGCAACAAGCTGCAAGTAAAGTAAGCAATGCGATTGATGCAGTGAGACTGAAGTGGTGATGAATGTCAAAGCAACCACCATCTATTCCCTCTTTTTGATTTGTTTTTTTTCTTTTTATCAACTACATTTCGGTGGCAGTTAGCGTGTGTATGTGTGTGTGTGTATTTGAGTTTTTGTCAGACGTGTATCAACCAGATATGATTATTTACGTCTGGGACCGGCCTTTAACGTCACCATCCGAAAGACGTGACCAGGGCTCGAACCTCTGCATCAATTTGTAACTTCCCCACAGCTTGGATTACAGGCGCACGCCACAACGCCCGGCGTTACAACTACTAGTAGTCTGAACTAAAGGACAGGAGTGCACTGTGAAGCTGCTCAGCTCCGGTTTATTGTCTAAACATGATCATGATCATGCTCATTTAACAAGGTTTCACATACATGCTTAACAGCATCAGACTCAAAAATTCACAGCCAGCACAGGACAACAGCATCCACCTAGATTATGGCATGATTGATAATGAAAATATAGTATGATGACATTGTATTATTTGACGATGTAACTAGCATGACTAGCATGACTAGTGTCACTTGAAATGAAAGTGACCAAGGCCTAGGGCCTGAAAAAGCTGAACAATCATGACATGTCAACAATTATCGACACGTTTTCTTTGATTCAATGATTGATTAGTGATTACATTGATTAACTAGTAACTTTTACCATGTAATCTACGTCTACGATGATACGATCACTCATACAAATCAGCCGTAGATCTACATGTACGATTAATCGCTATTACACTTCAGACAGTTATTATTATTATTAATGAGACACAGTCATGACAGTCACAGACTGACAGAGACAGCCTGTTTTATTGTTTGATTTTCCTCTTTCCAAAATCATGAAAATGCAAAATCGACTCGTCGCCACACTTACCGGCTTCATGTCTGACAATTGTCTCTTGCGTATCATCTTCTAACACACTTGTAAGCAAAGGAATCGCTCTTGGATCCTGCATCTGTCCAAGACAATATGCACTTTCGTGCTTCAATAATGAAGACGGATCAGAAAAAGATTTCCCGATGCATTCGATCGCAGTCTCTCCTCCACCAATGTTACGCAATGTGAAAAGAGCACGGAATCGTTCGGCGAGCTGCTGGTTTTGATCATTTAGAATATTTCCTATTTTCCTCACAGATTCAGCATCATTCTCCATATTTAAGGTTTGAGTACTTCAATCAAGCTCAAAATAACCGATTTATAATACTGTTTCACGTTTACAGGCAAGAAATACGGTGATTTTTCAGAGCGATTTCAGAGACGGAATTGTCTTCGCCGAGGAATTAACTCGTGTACGTACGTACGTGCATACATTGCGTAATTGCACAATACCTGAAATTAGCGACAATTTTTAAAACCAGTACCAGATTCTCAATTACGCGTTGCCGATGATAATACTTTACTACTTCAGGTATTATAGATTAAAAGTTATGAATTGTGATAGTAATGACAGTGATGTTATACCGAGGTTGTTTTACCTGACTGCTAAGAAAGCACGAATGCCTGTGAGCAAGCAACCAGTGGACCAACGGCTTAAGGTCCTCTCCGAGGGACCTGGTAATGAGGATAAATGCCTTACCAAAGGGCACTAGCGCACCACTTGGGAATCGAACCCGGGTCACCGGAATCCGAAACCCCCGCTCTACCGACTGAGCTATCGCGTGATGATTAAAATGATGATCGATAATAGTAATAATAACAACAACAACAAACAACAGCATTTAACAACAACAACACAACAATAATAACAATCATCATCATCATCACTCCCATCGTCATCATAATCATCATCACCATCAACTTCATCAACTTCATCATCATCACCATCCTCATCATCATTACTCCCGTCATCATCATCATCATCATCACAATCATCATCATAGTTATCATCATCATCACCATCAACTTCAACATGATAATCATCATCATAATGCATCATCATAATCACCATCATCAACTTCATCATCATGATCATGATCATCACCATCCTCCTAATCAGTCATCATCACCACCACCACCACTGTCATCATCATTACCATCCTCATCATCCTGCCCGAAACGACGAGTCTTCTCCCCTGCTCTACTCGCCGACTCAAGCCAGTCTCATCTCATCTCTCAAACTCAAGCCAGCTTTCTCTCAACTACTCAAGCCTCTCATCTCTTTGGCTAATCAAGCTTCTCAACTCTATCTAGCTTAGTCCGTTTGGAGTGAAAACCTTTTTGAATTTATTGTTACCCAAACACTGCCAAATGACCTTCATTTTAGAGCAACCCCCTTTTTTTTTGGGGGGGGGGGTTGTAAAATTTAAACCAGCACCCTAAGTTAAAAAATCGTTCCCAGGGCCTCGTTTCCAAAAAAATTATAATAATTTTGCTTCTCAAAAGGGCGGGCACGGGCCGGCTGTGCCCCCCCCCCCCGATCCGCCAGTGCCTTCAAAAATCATCTATGTATATTTGACAATGGAGATAAAAAAAAGAACTACATTCAAAATCAAGTGTGTTGTACATAATAACCTTTTATTGCACTAAAATCAATTCAAGCTACTCGTCAAAGTAGCTTCCCATCTGATAACACATCTCTGGCACGTGGCCCTTTAACAACAATAGTAAAAACAAGAAGTTTCAAATTACAAATAACAATATTTTTCAATAAGTATGACACAAGAGTTTTGCCCTTTTTTTACATGTACATACAAAGAAACTGTGCTTGAATTACTGAGAAACAATGAACAAAATCATATTTACTATAATAATCGTTGCTTTTCTTTGTAGCTCTTTAAGAAAAAAAAGGAGACGGATCTTTGTGGCATTTACAAAGCTTTTGAAATCAATTAAAGCAGCATCCCACAACACCGGTAAACATTCTGCAACATTTTACTCCAAAGACCGAAAGAGACTTTTGCAAGATTGGATGAATCCGTTAAGCCCAATGTTCTAAAACTCAGCTATTATAAGTGCTTAAAAAACAAAGTCTTTTCATAATATTGTTCATTTGTGCATAATTTTGCAAGGTAAAATACAGCTCTTTTGAAATTAGCAAATTTTTGTTTTAAAACGAAGCAGTTGCAGTTGTTTTGCTGTGCATCAACATCAAGTGAATTATGCCTGTATATTTTATCCTAACAGGTAATAATACAAGAATGGCTATTTTCCGGGCTATTTTCCCCTCAATCTCTCTAATTCCTCAAGATAGCAGAGTTTCTTGCTGACAATGTGAATTTTCTATTAAAATGGCGGCCTTAATAGACATGCTGCTTTAATAATTGTCATACTGCTATTCATCCTACTGCACTGAGTGTGATAAAGTCTTTAAAGGGATGGTCTGGGCTGAAAGTATGTATAGCGTAATAAATAGAGTAGAATTCACTGAGCAAAATGCCGAAAATTTCATCAAAATCGGATAACAAATAACAAAGTTATTGAAGTTTAAAGTTAAGCAATATTTTGTGAAAACAGTCGTCATGAATATTCATTCGGTGGGCTGATGATGTCACATCTCCAATTGTTCTTTAGTATTTTATTATATGAAATTAGGTTTATTCAAATTTTTTCCTCCAAGAACTAGAAAAATTGGATTGTCAACTGATTTAGTGCATTAGACATTTATTGCTGCAACTTATTTCATTATAAGGGAGACATATTATTCACACAAGTATGAAATAATGAAAAAAATATGATTTTATGTAATAACATAAGGAAACGGAAAGTGGAGACGTGACATCATCAGCCCACCTAATGAATATTCATGACGACTGTTTTCACAAAATATTGCTAAACTTTAAACTTCAATAACTTTATTATTTGTTATCCGATTTTGATGAAATTTTCGGCATTTTGCTCAGTGAATTCTACTCTATGTATTAAGATATAAATATTTTAGCCCGGAACATCCCTTTAAGTTGTCTTTGCAAGTTCACTTTATATATCACATGTGATCAGTGACGACAAAACATATAAAGAAAGCAGAGTGATACGTGTTCACTTTGCTTCAGTAATTAATACAATCAACATGTTGATAACTTTGTAGATGAAGGGCTGTACAACATGTACCCATTTAACAAAAGTCAAAAGAATACTCCACCATTATCAACCAAAATGGCTGTAATTTACGAAATGTTTTCAAACAGTGTTGAGCCAATGTGATAAATAAACACCACTGCCATTACTTCTATTTGAAGACACCTATCAGTGACAGCAACGAGCCATCATCTCCTAACAGTATACATGTATATACTCAACAGTAAATAAAATACTAATATGTTTTCACACATATCTCTTTGGTGTTGAGATCACACAGCTACAAATATGGGGTTAAAATCTTATCAAAACAAAAGAATAACTGAATTACAGGCCTGTATAGCTTAATGTTACAGATCTAAAAAGCATATAATATTTATATATGAGTAAATTTGGGTGATGGTATGGGGGCTACATGTTCATGGAAAATTACTGTAGGAAATGATCTAAGAAAGTTAAACACATGTTAAGAATTTTCAATCATTACAAAATACTCATGTTTAACCAATTTACATTATCACTTGACAAAAAAAGAAAAGAAAAAAAAAGGAGAACATCAAGAAAGACAAGCACAATGTAAATAACAATTTAGTATTGCATGTTAATAATACCATGCATAACCGGAAAGGGTGGGGTATAGAGGGAGGGAAGGGGGGGTGAAACTTGTAATGATTACCATCCTTACAATAATGCAAATATTTGGGCATTACCAGTGGTTACTTTTCATCATGAAAAGTATCATAACATTCAATATATACATGCTATATGCGCTTGACATATCATATCTAAATTGTATCATAAATACAAGAATACAGGATGCCAAATCTTAATCAAAACTTAAAAACATTACTGTTTTGAAAAAGAACAAAATATAATACCTTAAGGCCACTTTCTATAACACAGCTGTTCGCTTTTTTTTCAAATGACTTTTTGGTGTTGTTAAGAGATAAGTTGACAACTGATCGCCTTTAGATCACAGATCATTCCCCCCCAAAGCAAAGTGTCACAATAGGTGGTTTCAAACCGCCTTGATCATAAGAATCCCCGTTAAATTCCGAGAACTGTTTTAGGCTGAAAAATACCCATTAATTATTCTTGCATTCACACCGCCCTGAAACATACCTTTCGGGATAAGTTCCTGAAGTTACGAGCATGCGCAGTATGGTCTGATAAGCAGGCAAGGCGTGAGATTCAAAATCACTTGCTCAGCAGCCATCCATCGAAAGTATAGAGGTAGGTGTTCATCCTCGGTTAGACTGGCAATATCACTGTTTTTTTTTTTTTTTTACTAATAGCAATTGCCAGTACAACCTTGGATAAATAATTCCTGCTTCACTCTCTCAAACCCTGGTATATTTGTATGCAATACCCCCGACTTCTGCAAGCAGGAAGTCAATAAACTACAAGATTCCAGGGCAGCCTATTAAAACACACGGTATCACATTGAATGACAAACACAAACATCTTTGTTGTGAACAGGATGTTTAGACTTGAATTACCCAAGAATAGGTCCTTATAACTTAACTTATTGTTTTGACTTGTCTTACTTTGTCTAACTTTAATTGTTTTAACTTGTTGTATACAATGTACGTACATGAATGTTTGCGCCAGGACATTGTGGCATGCAACTGTAATCCAAACTATACATTATGGGGGAAGTCACGAATCGATGCAAAGGTTCCAGGTCTGAGCCCCGATCACATCTTTTGGATGGGTGACATTAAAGGTCAGTCCCAGGCGTAAATAATAATATATAACTGATACACGTCTGTAAAACTCAATCACTCACACACGCAGTACAGTGTATGTTTGCTTAACATTTGATCTTGGAGGAAGTGTAATTTAAAACTGAAATCAATATTTCAAGCAGGCTGACAATTGAAGTTTGTGTATTTGTTAACCAACCCTGGACGATAAGCTCTTGATTATTATTATTTTCTTTCTTAAGTCAGCACTCCTAAGTGGGCACTTCTCAAGATCCAGGGACTTTCAACAAGTGCGAATGATCTTTTGTGCATAGCGACACATACAGGGATTTTCATGTCCTAGAGATACATGTATATGTACATGAATGACATAGGATGCGCATATGTGTAGATCTCAAACAATAATATTCAGCTTATTTACTGACCTAAACAAGATGCAGGTGGTGAACTGCCAGGGTGAACAATATAAGTTAAATGTACTTCACACCATTTCCTTTAATAAATTCATTCCAAAACAATATGGTGTAAACAATATTATCTTCAAGAAATGAGAACAGGCCAAATGATGTTTTTGTCATAGAGGAAAGAAGCGATAATGCTTTTCGTTTATAAATGATATCATGATTCATTAATGCATTCCTTCAATGACATGTACATGCGCCCAGATCTGGTTTCCATTCTTCAAGTTGACTAGTTTCACGTAACACTACCACTATGATACAGTAGAACAAGGAAGTGCCTCGTAAATCATAAATAATCATGAAGTTTGGCAAATATAAATGACAAAGAAACATGAAAATAGACCATAGAAGAAACTGAAACGGCTTACAAGGTTTGCCCAATTCAATAAGCATTTTACATAGATCTGTTGAAAACTATAATCACTCATGCCAAATGTAACTATTCAAGTCGAAATGTTGATTTCTTGAAAGGAGTTGCATGTTGCAATTCGAGAGTAGTTCACTGCTTATTACAAAATTAACATTTTGAAACAACTTTTCATCAAATAAACATGCAAATACTGTACTCTATATGTTTGATATGTGTAGGTTTCAAAGTGAAATCAATCTTACGTACAATTAAAAAAAATAATGTATAAATGTCAGAATATGAAGAATGATGTATTGTACAGTGAAAGCATGTGAATTTCTAACTTCAATTCAACATAGCCTCCATGTACATGTATGTGGACATGGGTGGTGCTGTACAGGGGAAAAGGGGTCCCCCCCCCCCCCCCCGATTTAAAGTGATTAAAAAAATCAAGGAAAAAAAATAGAGAACAAAAAAATTAAAGAAGATTAGAAAAAAGATGATTTGACCATGTACACTGTTAATACTTGGAAAAAGAACAAGAAAAAAACCTAACTTACTTTTTGGTCATACCCCCCTAAAATTCACTGGGTCGCTTCCTTGTATATAGCTTATACATCAGTACACTTCTGTAGTAAATGGATTACTAATGGTTATATGACAATTGGAATGCAATTCTATTTCTATACTGTAGTTCATGCCTGGAAATCTGTCCTACAGCCATTCATGTACATGCACAGAAAAAATGACAAGGGAATTAAAAAAAAAAAAGTCCTGAAACATATTTTTTAGGACATTCATCAGCTTGAAAATCATCTTCTTTCTGTATGAAAGCGAACTTGACTATCACGCTTACCAAGTTACCATGACAACTTTTATCAATAAGATAAATTATTATCAATGTTCTTGTCGTTCTTTGTAAAGTTGCAGATGACATAACGCTTTGAATATGTGGCATTCTGCCACAAATGTTTATCATCTTGGTGGTAAAGTATAATCCCAGAAATGACAGTTTATTCCCATTGTTTCCTTGTGTAGAATAGATACTATAAAACATAAGAGAAAAAATCAGAGAAATATGTGTAGGACTTGGGTAAAGCCTCCCCTGACTGCGACTGTCTTAAACAAAATCCAATGCATATATGCAAATCAAACAACTTTAAGCAGGGGCATTCCAACTTGAACACAACTTCCCCTTTATTATTTGCTTGGCGAGCCATAGCAAATGTAACATGAAAATACTTTTTCGATGTTTACGTCGTAGAAACCTCTCTCACTTGCACACATTATATACTGCTTCCTCTCGTACATCTCAGATAACTAGAAAAAAATATAATCTCATGGAGTCTCTTGTAACCTCCTAATGTCCGTCGTCGTAGGTGGACAAAAGAGCGGCCTCTACGGGTTCCATGCACGACGGACACGTGAAAGAGCGCATCAACCAGTCGTCTATACATTTCGTGTGGTAGATGTGCATGCACGGCAGGAGACGGATGGGATCGTTTAATTGGAAATCAAGCATACATATCACACACCTGGAAGATGGGGGGGGGGGGGGTGGAGGAAAAAATAAACAGAAAAACAATGATTAGTCTATCACTCAGTTACATTGTCCCAGGGCTGTAGTACAAGTATCTCAAAATGTAAAGATTCTGAGGGCAGCTCGTATAAAAAAACTGTATTTTAGGAATATAACAATTGTGGCAATCCTTATTTGTCTGAATTCTCTCACATGTAATTCATGTAGAAAACTATTTCGAGGAAATAGAAGGTTGTCACTTGTGTCATGACCATTTTCTGAGCTACATGTATGTGTTACATGTACATGCATGTTTGCATTTTGAGATACAAGGTTTCAAGAGCCCAGCTATGATGCGTTATGTCAGCAACAAATGAAAATATATTTAATGTGGTACATGTGTATTATGAAAGAATGCATATAAAAATACAATGAAAATTTAACAATTTAATGCATTGAAAACAGCCTCAGAAAGAGAAAATCTAGTGAAATTCAATTCAAACATGTACATCAGATAAAAGTCAATACACTGTACATGCACATGTAGCTTAGCCCCTTTCTCACTGGGCTATATAGCTAGAGGAGCTTGGCTAAATACCAACCGAAGTCTTTCAACTGGGGGCCGTTTCATAAAGCTGTTAAGTTAAGAGCGACTGTAAGAATGACTGGTAATCCTTTCTTACGCGCTAAACCATTGCCAATTTATTATGCCATTTTACCACAAGAAAGGATCCCCAGTCGTTCTTCAAGTCACTCTTAACATACGAACAGCTCTATGAAACGGCACCCCGATCTCATAAACTGAGTTTATCAGGGCTACTTTAAGTATTTCAAATAATGTACATGCCTACAAACATACATGTTCATGTACATGTACATGAAGGGTAATTGGCTACATGTACATGTACATGTAGATCTTCTTTACATGTACCCCCGAAAGATTTATAATTATGAAGCCACAATGACCTCAAATCATTGTTTGCCAGAAATACACTTGGCAAAGAGCTACAGTACATGTAGAACACTGTACCCGCACTTCAGAAAATTAATAGAATTTTATATGAATTTGGCAAGTAATGCATTAATCGGCTTGGCCGTTTCACTCAAGGTTTCAAGGTATTTCAATGAATTTGTAGAATATAAAGTGTATGATCAAATTACAATAGTCCGTTGTGTTGGTTTATTTTCAACTGGTTAAATGCCAAGTCGTCCAATTACCAACTCGTCGACGTCTACTATCACTTGGTCTATACCATCAATTCGTCCAGTCTATACACATGGTCTAATTGTCATTTCGTCTCCTCACCAAAATCGTCTAAAAAGTAATGACCACTATGGTCCAATAGCCATTTAGTCCATCACCATGTACAATTTGGGCGAAATGAATGACAATAAAATGGATAGTAGACCAACTGGTTATGAGACGAATGGTCATAGACAAATTAGTGATTAGACAAAGTGATAATTGGACTAAGTGGTTGTTAGACGAAATTTTGATGGACGGAATGGCATTACGGTAGACTAAATGAAGGTAGACCATGTGGTGGGTGGACAAGTGGGCAGTAGACGAAAAATTTAGCGTTGTGTTAAACCCAACTTCACAATATGTTGTGTGCTAAAGATTGGCAGTGCTATATTGGCTAATTATGAGTCAGCAAATGCACAACACCTACATGTACCAGAATTAATGAAAACAACAACATGACAAATACTTCAATTTTGTCAATTCATGACATTTGTGCAATGCTGAGCTATTAACATGTGCACAAATATGCCATCAACATACTTCTGACTGTACATGAACATGGTAAAAGTTTAGGGTAACAATAAGAATATGTCTGATATTTGAAGTGTTTCATTGTCTCATGAAAGACTGATCATGATGCAGACATGTGATATGAGGCTTACAGTATGCGTAAGGCTCATGAAGTGGAATGATGTCATCACCTCATGTTTCATTAAAGCCACTATGACACAGCTTGTTTGAACAGAGCAATCTCGAAACCTACTATTACACACAAACCATATGAATCCTTTTATTTAAAAAATGCGATAGGTAAAACTATAAAGCGTACTACACCAAGATGTACAAAGAAGTATAAATTTCAATCTGATCTTTGAAACATTCACACAATTTTTAACTAGAGATCAAATGACCATCAAATTCCAAAACCTAAAATTAATATCAAATTCATGTAGAAAGGGCTTTCTGTGAAGGGTTGCTCTTAGGGTGGTGACCCAACGATTTAAAAAATAATATCAGCTGAAATACATATACTTTGGCCAAATATTTGTGTACAGGTATGTCTGGTCCCATGCATTTTCCTGTGCACACAGAACAAAACTGTTGTTTACAGCAAACACTAAATATAAAAAGCAATATTTTTCAATCATTTTCAAAAAGTTTTCTTCAATAATTCATTTCACTGAAGGGATTGTCTTTTACTAAAATACATATTTCTTGTTTGTGAAATCATTCATTAAAAGGAAAGGAAGTGCTTAATTAGTGCACTAAGATCCAGGACAATCTGATAATTCCTTCATAGACATTCTCTATAGCTCTGATCCACCATTTGTTGCACCTTTCCCTTTTCTCAATACAAAACAAAAACAAAGCGGCTGCTTGGGTAGGCTGCGAATTGTTTTCTAAAAAGAACAATCAATCTGATGGACAAGGGCATAATGGATTAGGAGTCAATGGTCAATTGGCCATATATGTACGTGTGTATTCTGAACTTCAGTTTAACCAACTGAAACTGTGCTAGTTTAAAGTAACATGTATGGTTTACCCACGGAGGTACATGTAGACCATGGATAGCCTGATATTAATAAATCTGGGGTAGAAGTTCAATTTATCTACACTTTGGCGAACAAATTCCAAAAAGCCATTAATATCTTGTAGATTTGTTTTTAAAAAAAGTTTCTATTCACTGGCCCGTATCCCTTCCCCCTTTTGAGAGGTACAATTAAAATTTGTAATGTAAAAATGCTATTAAGAGTAAGACCTTTTTGGGGGGGCTTGTCAAATTTTTCCTCAGGAAAATGTGCCCCCCTTTGGACAATCCTGGATCCGCCCCTGTTTCTATTACTGCACACCACATAAAAAAATACAGTGTGTGTGTGGTTGGGGGGGGGGGGGGGGGGGGAGGGTCCCATAATTTTAGTACAGAATTGGACCATTGTTCAGGACTCCAGTATATGGACATACATGTACATCATGATACAAACATACATACATACATGTAGGCCTACATGTATGCCTTCATCTACAGGTACATACTGGGAATCTCCTCTTTCAGAGAAAAAAAAAATGCATCTGATAAGTTTATGGTGGTTTGACGTGTCTGATGACAAATGATGAGGTCAGGCCAGTGTTTAAGAAGCAACATTAAGGGTGTGTTCAATGTCAATTTTCAAATTCAAACAGCAACATGAATCATGATTGAAAACTCAATTCCAAAACACCGAACACAAACACGATCGGCGGTGCACCGTTCAGTGTCGAAAATATAAAGCCGTTTATATGTTGTCTTTAAATTATTTCCCGCTTTTGATAGCTCAGCTTTAGTGCTCAGTTTGACCCATCACAAGAAAGGTCAGTTCTGGTACTTGTTTGTGTAGGCTTCCACTGTGAGAGCAAATTTAAAGACGCTTCAAAACTCAATTGTGTTCAATGTCGCATTTGTGATGCTCAAGGTCATAAATTTGAGCTGATCGCATTTAAAAATGCATCTTTTTTTACGTTTGAATTTTCCTCTGAACTGTGATTTGAAAGACGTTTACTTTTAAGACCGGGAATAGTGGACATTATATCTGCGTTTTGTAATCACGTTTTCAATCATGATCTATGCTGCCGTTTAAATTTGGAAACTGTTATTGAACACACCCTAAGAGTTGATTTAAAATCCATTCAGATTTGGCAAGGTCATTGATTCATATTTGTTTGGACACATAGTGACCATACAATATAAATCATGTACGAAGTTTGACTCACTGTACATGAGCTATTCAAAATCATTATCTTCATTTTATGACTATCAAGTTGTTTGTTTGACCCCAAACCGGGACAAATTATGCAAAAATATACTCACTCTCTAGCCTTTTTGCTACCATCATACTGCCCTATGGGCAAGTGCTGTATAAGGCCAATTCTTTTGGCAATTCTAACTTGTTCTTCTTCAGTCAGCTGACTCGCTGATCTTCTCTGATTTGGTGTCACATGGTAAACGGGAGCTTCCTCCTAGAAACAGAACAAACAAAACAAACAAAAACAGCAATAAATTTAAACCTTTTACTATGATGTGCCAAATGCCAAGCTTCACTTCAGTCATAATAATCATTCCATTTCTGATTTTCACTACACATGTATTGTACCCTAACCCTAACCCTAATTTTACAAGAAACTTCATAGTGCCTACCAGTCTATAGCAGCCACCAGCCTATAGTGACCACTAAAACTGATTCCCATTATATGGAGGCAGATTGTGTGTAATTTATCACAACGTTATACTGTACCATTCGAGAGCTCTTTTAGTGTTATAGGTGCAGGAGGATCATTTATCAAATCTTAGACCTACATAGATGAATATGTGATACATAACTTTGTTGACTACATGTACAAATGTATAAACTAAGTTGTAACAATATGAAAGAAGAATTTGTCTCATTTAATCTGAATGTTTTTAATGGTCCATTGCAGTTTGTACAACCATTTCTTTTGAACATAATTTGATTTAAATAAATAAAAAAAACAAAACCTCATATTTTCAGTACACAAACCCTTGCTTAATATCAAGAAGTGATACAATTGTATTACCTGGTATACTGTACAGTATAAAAAATAAAAAAAAAAAAAGACTTTTTTGTAGAGCTCTATGACTCATCCAAATTGGAACTTCTTTGTCCTTAGTCCAATACATATAAGGACATTACTTCATGCAGGGAGGCCACCACCTTTTCTGATACAACAGACAGATTTACTGGTACTTGCCAATAACATGTTCATTGTATACTCGATAGAAAACAAAACAAATATTTTGCAGTGAACTTTCATACACAGTATAAAAGTAGCATGCAATTTTCCAGCAACCTCTACATTTAGATCCAGATACATGTAGGTACAGCCTCGGGTCATAAATCAGGAACTACATGTACATGGTAACCCTTTGTCAAGATGTTACCCTTGAATGAACTACCTGTAGGTTATTGTTTACATATACACCATACAGAAAAAAACAACTACTTGATACTGGGAACTTTGGAAGTCTGCAAAACTTCCTCATATATCCTTTGTCAAAGAATAACTCACCAACTGAAAATCACCCTTTAAGACCCCCCTCTTCTCCTACACTCTTAAAAATATTGGGTAAACTCCACTGGGTAAATGGAAATTGGGCAAAGGTTGGGTAAAATTTTCCCAGCCTTTTTACTACACGCATTTACCCTACATAGGGCAAAAGAAAAATGCCTACATACTGGGCAATCAGCACTGGGAAAATACAAATATACCTACAACTGGGTCAAACTTCCCCAACTACAGTGCATTTACTCATGGAAACAAAACATAATGCCTATATACTGGGTAAACACCAAATACCAACGGGTAAAAACAAATTGGCCATTATTAACCTACAGCTATATGGGTAACTATATACCCAACATAACAAAACGTAAGGCATGCCCACACGTAATGAGTTTATAACAATTAAGCACTGGGTAAATGAAAATTGGGCATATCTAAAGGCTTACCACATTGGGTATATTCGTTCCCAACTTTTGAAAGTATAGCTAGGCCTAAGCATAAATCCAACATTGTGTCAAAAACCATGCCTATATATAATATCGACCTGATTCTGGGTAACTATAATGTTAATAGCCTGAATATGGTATTGTTTTATAGTCACTGCATGCATATAGATTGCCGACTCATTATGATTATCCTCGGCCCCCTACTTTGCTATAGGCATTCTTGCAAAACACATCCCACAAAAAAAGAAATTCAGACCCCCCCCCCCCCCCTCCCGTCGACGGGTGCGGGCTGCACAATGGAACCACTTATGTCGCCCAGTGTTGGGGAAGTTTTACCAGGTGTACTTGTACTTGTAGGTATAATGCCCAATTTCATCCATTGGTGTTTACCCAGTATGTACAGTATAGGCATAATTTTGGCGCAATTAGCAAAGGGGCGCAAAATACTTATGGCTCAAAAATTCACTACTGAATACAAATACCGGTAATTAAAAACAAATAACAACAACAGCATATCGGCGCGAACACAGTTATGTCACGTTGCGCGCGCTAGCTACCGTTGCAATACTGGTGCACGATGGCCAGCTGAAACCACGTTTCGCCCATCATGAGCATTTATTTCACCATTACTGGGCATGTTACGCCCATATGATGGCATATATATGCACGAGGCGATGTCGCACACAATATCACTCGCATATGCACGTAGGGCCTACCCGGTACGTATCGAGTCGGCCAGATTAAAAGGGGATCATCATTATCATAATCATCCGCTGGAAGTTAGAAACTGATTACATATGATATCATGGACCTTGAATATGATCTGGACGATGATGTGGACATGGACAATCCTGCCCTGGACCTAGGCTAGAGGCCTTGTTACAAAAATGGGGCGTTCCTGAGCTGTTGAACACGTTCAAAGGTCAGTCATAGCTATTATTCGCTATCACTTTTTAACAGTAGGCCTAGGCCTATGCGCTAGTATGCATGCCTACTATAGCCTAGGCTATACCTAACGTTAGACAGAAATAACAGTCTGGTCTGGTATGGGTCATTCTTTCATCTTTGTCTGGTATGGGTCATTCTTTGTCATTTGACAACATCATTCGCCATACACAGACGGTAACCCGTCCGGCTCGCACAACGGGGTGAGATTGAGCCGATTTTGTACCACTTTTGGTACAAAAACTTTCTCCCCCGTTTTTCTTTATTTAAGGTTAGGCCTAACGTTAGATCTAACAAAAGTTAAGTTAATTGTCTGATCCATAAATCAGACATAAGAATTTTGTATAGAATCTAACAAGTTAGGCCTAACAGTTTAGACCTATTTCTTACTTAGGCCCTAGGCCTACATAAAATTCTTTAAATTTAATTGCAATAGCGAAATTTTTGAAAATAAGATGGAATGTAATATTGCAGCCAAAGTGGATATATGAAGACGTAAAGAGTGAAAAAACTCGCATCTTCATTCGTCTCGCGGTCCGGCCGAACCGATCCATTCCTTCCAGTTCCACACACTACCCCATATGCCGTACTTCAGTCTATGTACAGGACTACAGAGGCGGTCAGAGGAGCCAGATGTATAATCTCAGCGGAACAACCGTCGATATCAGAGACTGAAGCTTTCGGTCTAGCCCATACCATGCAGCATGACCATGCACTAGGTATATGCTGGGGTCAAAGGTCAAAGTGAAGTTTTTGGGTAAGAGTCTATTAGGGTCAATAACTTTCCAACCGTGGATCTGTTTGTAACCAAACATGATTGGTAGATGCCCTATATTGGCCTTTATGATATGCTGGGATCAAAGGTCACATATGTAGGTCAAAGGTCAAATGAGGGTCAATGTGAAGTTTTGGGGGTAAGAGGGTCAATAACTTTCCAACCCTGCATCTGTTTGTAACCAAACTTGATTGGTAGATGCCCTATACTGACCTCCATGATATGCTTTGGTCAAAGGTAAAATGGGACACGCTGTATAGCTGGAATACTTTTGATTGTTCACAGAAATTTGAATATCACTCTTTAATAATTAATCAGATGATAAATATTTCACATAAGTTATTGGTAAGTAAGACTAGCTTATCAATTTAGACATTTATATATTTCCCCTCTCATACAACTTCTTTTTGTTTTCTTTTTTTCTCATTTTCTTGCCTCCAGACAATGATATTGACATCCATCTTCTACCAGACCTCAATGAAGATAGCATCAAGGAGCTAATTCCAAAGATTGGAAAAAGAATCAAATTTACCAAAGGATGGAGAGAAGAGGTACACGTATGTCTTTTAAATGCTTTAAATGCTTGAAATCTTTTGGAGGAATCCAATCCCTGTTCTTTCATTTTAAACATTCCCATCAAATTCGCTATGGGCGCAGAGTGCATGTAACATGTTTTCAAAAGCAGTGTAGAAGCCATTTCAACACATTAGGTGGGTTCAAAAAACATTTGATATCTAAGCACTCACGAGAAAGAAATAATGATGGACAAACAAATGTAGATTATCAAACACTCTATGAAGAAGAAGCCACGCATCACAGTGAAGAACAGGACACCGAAGAGATTGTGATTGAAGGAGGAGATAAGGGGGAAAAAACACCACATGCCAACGAAGCTGCTCTGTTGATAGCAAAATTAAGAAATTCATCTCGTGTGCCTACGTCATTTGTGGAAGAAGTTCTCGAAAATGTGGAGGAAATTTTTGATAATTTTGTAGATCATGTACAAGAAAAGATTACCAAAGCTGCAGAAAATGTTACAGATGAAGCCGCAAAGGTAGAATTGGAGCAACTGTTGAATGAAACATCAAATCCTTTCAGTGATTTGAAAACTGAACATCAGAAGAGAGCATATTTCAAAAAATGTGGTGCTTTCATTTCTCCTGAAGAGAAAATCCTTGGGCATTATTTCAAAGCAACTATCGATTCGTCTAGTGGGACATCTCTGCAAGTTCGTCACGAAGAAACATTTCAATACATTCCAGTCTCACAGTCACTCAAACAACATTTGGAGCAGCCAGGTGTTCTGGAAGCTATTCATTCTGCCCAAGAGTCTGGAGATCAGGTTTTGGAATCATATCGTGATGGAGATCACTTTAAAGAGAAATACTCACATGAAGAGTCACTTGTTATTCCGTTGTTACTCTACTCTGACGACTTCGAAACTGCCAATCCACTTGGATCAAAGAGAGGAAAGCACAAAATCTGTGCATTTTATATGAGTGTACTTTCACTCCCACCTGTGTACCAGGCCAGACTTGATAACATTTTGTTGGTAGCACTTGCTACAACAAAGTCTTGCACCAAGTATGGAATGGACAGCATTTTGAAAACTGTATGTTCAGATTTGAAGGATTTGTCAGACAATGGATTACACATCAACCATGATGGTCGCAAAGTCAAGGTGAAACCAGTGTTGTTTCAAGTGACTGGGGATAATTTGGGAATCAATTCAATGCTTGGATACACATCAAGTTTCAGTGCAAACTACTACTGTAGACTTTGCAAGGGGCATCGTGCTGTGCTTCAGTCACGAACAGCGGAGGATAAGGATCTCTTAAGGACAAGAGAAAGCTATGAGGAGGATATTGGTAAACCATTGTCAGACACCGGTATTAGCAGGAGGAGCATTCTGAATGATTTAGACAACTATCATGTGACACTTAACCTCTGCGTTGATGTGATGCATGACTTTGCCGAAGGCATAATACCACTAGAAATGTATCTTGTCTTGGGCAGACTTATTGAAGAAAGATGTTTCACTCTAGAGGAATTGAATGCAAGAATTCAGTCCTACAACTATGGATTCGCAAACAGAAAGAATCGTCCAAGTCCAGTCAAACTCTCTGTAATTACTAATCCAAGTGGCCCCAGTGGGCAGAGTGCAGCCCAAATGATGTGTTTGGCATATCATCTCCCCTTGATTATAGGGGATAAGGTCCCAGAAGACTCTGAAGAATGGGAATTGTATCTCCAGCTCATTAATATACTGAAGACAGTGATGGCTCCAAGTATAAGCAAAGCAGCCACATTTGCACTAAAGGCTCTCATTTGTGAGCATCATAGACAGTTCTTGAGATTGTTTCCTGAGAGAAATCTCACACCAAAGCAGCATTTCCTCACACATTATCCTAGGGTTCTGAGAGCCCTGGGTCCTCTGTGTCAGTACTCTTCAATTCGATTTGAAGGGAAGCATAAAGTCTTCAAGGCGATTGCTAATTCTTCATGTAATTTCAAGAATATTGCCAAGACACTCTCGGAAAAACATCAAATGGCAAGGTGCTATGCATTCCTGTCAGAACAGTCAATACAGTGCAAAGACTTGGAACTTTCCCAGCAGCTGGATATCAACCTGTCATGGCTTGCCCTCGGGAACAAAATATCTGATGTGTTAACATGTGACAAGGATATCATTGTATCGACATCAAAAATGGCAGTGATACATGGATATGAGTACAGGGCAGGAACATGTGTAATCACCCAATGGACAGAAGATGGACCTACATTTGGAAAGGTTCTGCATGTCCTTCTGATGAACAGTGAGGTGCTTCTTGTTCTGAAAATGTTTGAGACGGTTAACTTCAGTTCGCACTTTCAAGCATATGCTGTACACGAAGATGGCGACAAGCAGTCAAAGATTGCAGTTGTGAAGCCATGCAAATTATTTGACTACCATCCTCTGACGGCTACACAGATTCATAAAGTGCATTTTGAAGAGGACACACGGTACATAGCAGTGCGTTTCAACTTTTTGTAGGTATGCTAAAATGTGTTTTAACTTTCAAATTCTTTTACTTTTGTAAAAGAAAATAAAATTTGTCATATACATGTCATGCTTGTCCAAGCTTTGGCGTATTCATGATCGATACGGTACAGCAGTTCACAAAGGGTAATTGTGCGCGAACAACAGAGTACAAATGTCATGCGCCCTCTGTACCAAAACTGTACTACCCCAGACCACTCAGAATTAGTTGACTGAAGTAATTCCACGACCTCAAACAAGCATGAAGCTAACTGAACATTTATCAGTGGTCCAATTATGTGTCTCGTTGCCCATATTTTAATTTTTAGTCACTTATAGCATAATTATCACCAAAATACTTTAAATACTGTGAAAGTTCAGGTGTCAAAATTTACTTATCATGCAGAAAATTTTGCACACAATGTTCGGCAGTACTGTATATCATTATCTGATAATATTATCTGATAATATTATGTCAACCTGGATGAATTGGTATTCTCTTTGCTAACAATCCATTATATATTTGATGACCCCCACCTCCTATTCTCTTACTCCTTTGTAGTTCAAACAACCTGCTACATCCCCAGCATCTACAGTGAGTTTGGGTGAGGGTTTTGAACTGTCAGACAGTGCAGACACTTCTTCGGACCAACATGACTGGCAGGCAGATGATCACATAGCACCACAACGGAAAGGGACAAAGACGGTCACATATGTGCGTTGAGTATTATTTGCTATAATAATTTACTTGTTACATATCTCATTTTGTGCCTAATTTGCCTTATATTTGAATAGGGCCAAAATATCAGATCATTGTAGGTTTTTGTCCAGAATTACACGTTATTTCAACTGGAATGCATATTTACCTAGTTGCTTTGTTATAATTTTTAATCATTCAGACCTGATCTATTTAGGCTCAGGCCAGTGTATGCATCTGAATTCGTTTGGACGTATGCATATGTGTGCAGTTCATGCTATCACAAGGGATCACAACTAACTTGCATATCTTTGAAGATAATACATAAATTGATACTTTTGGATAGAAACAAATAATTTAGTTAATTTGCATTTACTTTCAGTTTTTGAGGCCCATCCTATCTTCTGTCAAGGGTGGCCCCAGAATTATAAAGGATATTGACAAGCACAAGTTTTGCAGCAAACCCAACAGAAGGATTCTTGTGGACATCTGCACGCAGTACGTGATGCAGCATCATGGAGAAAAGTAATACATTGTTTTCTTCCTTTTCTGTTTTATACATTGTCTGTTTGTCTTTTTAGGCGCATGATATTTGTATTAAATATTTTATTTGTGTGTTTCATTCTTTTTCCTTGTTTTTGTCGAGCCCACCATAGGTGGAGGGAGACTAAGGGATCCAAATTGCGTCCATCTGTCTGTCTGTCCGTCTGTCCTTGACGCTTACAAAAATTTGAATAACCTTCCAACCGTGCATCTGTTTATTACCAATCTTCATTGGTAGATGCCCTATATACAGGGTGGCCCCCCAAAAAACGGAACGGGGCACTTCCCAAAATTTTTGCCATTTTTTACCAAGTCTCGATCTGCCTAATAAATCACACTTTCTGTCTGTCATATCATCGAGCAACTGTGCCCATTCTCTCGGCACACAGCTGAATGCACACTAACAAAAGCGCGCGTATTGCTCGTTGTTCGCGACGCTATAATGGGCAGTAAGTGCAATTTATTACACACTGACTTGGTAAAAAATGACCAAAAAGGGAACCTGACATGGTGTCACTCAAAGCGCACTAAAACAAAAACTACACAACCAAAATTACTATTCTTGGTATCGTTTTTCATTGGAAAAGACACCCTATCCGATGGATATAATAATTTTGTTACAGTCAAACCTGTCTATAGCGACAACTCAAAGGACCAGCGAAAAGGGGTCGCTGTATACAGGTGGTCGCATTAGACAAGTTGGCGGCCATTTTGAATTCATTGTCGCACACTGTGCCCATATGTGTAAATAATTTGCATCTGTTTGCACGCACGTCTTCATAGTTTCATTTAGCAATAACCACAACACAAATTAAAATTATATATTAGCATTATATTTTGAATTATATTGAAAGTTTGTGTTATCCTTTTTAATGAAATTGCAAAATGTGCCATGTATTTACTCAATAAAAATCCTTTTTACTGAGGGTTCCATGTCAATTATACGCCATGATACAAACCTTAGTTTAGGTTAGCTTTTGTTTAAACGATACAAAACCTACTTCAGGGTATTGGGGGGGGGGGGAGGGGGGAGGGAGCATGCACAGGCATTGACCCCTAATAATTCTGGTAGATTATGCTAATGTTATGTAAAAGTCAACTTTTTGTGAAATTGTACATTTCTGGATGTTGGATGAGCAAGTCAATGCAGTTAAAAAAAAAAACATTATTGCTTTACAGACCTTCTTCTGGAGTGAAGGCCGCTATGGCTAGTGCCATAATTACAGCTTTTCCATGCTTGCGTGATCCTGACTCTCCATATGGCTATGTAAGTATTAATTTAGAATGCAAGTATGACAATTGCTTAGTTCATAAGTATCCATACAGTGATATTGTATTTAGTTGGCAAGCAATTATAAGGGTTTGTTAATAATCAGTGTAATCTGTTTAAGCTAGTGTAAAATGTCTCTCTAATGCCCAACTTACACATGTATACACGACGCACTGCCCGCTCACAGAAAATTATAAAGAAAATAATAAACAAATTCTGTCAGTATCTGTCAGAATAGCTCTGCAAGCATCCCCAAAACATCAAAGGTCACATCTTTAGTCAATCTACCAGAAAACAAATTGATGGTGATTAAAACTTTGGAAAAGTCATACATGTTGAAGTTCATCCAATTCCTTGAAGATATTATTGATATTATTCTTTAATTTGTCTGAATTTAAGCAATTTGTTGGCTGGGGTTTTGGTTTCCTTTAATTGCTTTATATGTCAATCATATGTAGTGACTACCAAATAGATTGTCATTTGCCTGAAGGATATATAATAACAATACCGTGTTGTGCCATTTGAAGGAAGCCTGGTACTGCCAAGGAGCCAAGGGGCGTCCAGCAACGGGATACCTCGAGGAGCACCTAAGGTATTTGAGAAAGAGGACTGGTCGCCTGAAGAAGACTGAAAGTGCGGAAAATGTTGCTTCCTCAGCAGAAAAGCAGATCGTCAAACCAATGCCAACCGAAACTCAGTCATCAGGTATCAATAATATAAAATAGGTTGATTTTAAAGACATTTGGTTAATTGTCTCCTGCTTGCATTAAATAACAGCTAGTCTGTACTTTTAAATAGTTACGCCAGTCAGTCACCTGATAAGATTTTGGGTTTGATTTTTATGAGGTCAAAGGAGAGCCAATTCACATAAATTCTTGGTTACAGTATACATTCTTCTCCATTTCTAAATGCAAATATACATGTTGAACAAAACTAATTCATTTGACTTAATGCTGTGGAATTGTTTTTATTTATAGAAATTTATATTTGCATTGTGAGATTATTAAACAAATACTTTTATTTTTTTATGGTAGACAGTATATTTTATAATGACTTTAAAAAGTCATAAGAAGCAGCTGAAGGTAGCAGACGCCTGTGTAAGAAAATCAAGAATGTCATGCAATTATGTTTCCTGTATATTGCATGTTTACTCCAGAACCTTCGGCAGAGGATCAGGGGCCTCCAGAAGTTGATAAAGATACTGCAGCTAAAATTGAATGGCTCAAGCATAACAAGCAGCCTCGAGAACAGGTTGTTGCCTACATGAAGGAAACAGTAATGCACCGACAGAAGTGGATAAAAGCTCATCGGGACAATATCAGCACCATCCTGGCAGAGTATCCCCACATGATGCAAGCAGAAATGGTAAAGACCTGACTTTTTGACAAGGTTTTAATATTCTACCTAAGAGCACCCTAAAGAATTATACTGAATTGTGTTAAATGGAATATTTTTTTCTGCAGAAGATAATACAAATCAATTTCATCATCATTTTGTTTAGTGATACAAAGAGCTTTTTCAATTGTTTTAAGAAGATACATTTTGTTTGTGCTTTTAAGTTCCTGACAGCTACATAATTCTGAATTGTTTCTTATCCCTACCTCAGTTTTGGCGATGAAATTAAATTAAATAACATATGTCTGGCGAGAAGCAAATGCATTTTTGTAGAAAACCTCTGTACTCTTGGAATTTGACATCCTTTGTATACTTTTAAAGCCTGATTTGCACACCCACCTCAATTTATTGGTAGAATCTCTTTGGCGTGAAAATTACTCCGATCAAATTTTGGAGCAAACGGACCAGGGTTTTGGAAACAAGACGTAAGAGATTTCTTTAATTTTCTTTGTTTTTTTCATGGTGCGTGGTGGCCAGTTTTTTAACTCAAAGAAAATAAAAAGATCTGTTCAGTTCTTGTGGAAAAACTACTGTTCTCAAATTTGAACAAGTATATTCTCTTAGCCTTCTACCCATGGAATGTTTTAAAAAAAAACCTTGATCATCAGGAATTAGTAAAAGATGACTAATTTTTATTGTTGTATCTCACAGGTTGAGCAAGACTTCAAGACATTCCATGAAGGCAAAGAGAACGGCTTGTACATAAAGTGGCCACAGTATAAGGAGCAGATTATCCAATACGCCAACCGTTCCGTACTGTGGAAGGCAGCACTACATCTTGATGGAATAGATGCAGAGAGGCTGAACCCTGGTGAGATTTTATATGCATTGATCTTGTTTCATGACACTAAGGCATGATGTTTGGGGGTTATAGTCAATAATAATAGTAGCACATGATTTGCCTTTGAATTTGCAAAATTATGTTTCATGTGATTCTTTAGATAAGATATCAAGGCTAACAAGTGTTCATGTCCGGTATGCTGATGTCCAGTTCCCATGCAGTGCGGGCTTTTTTAAGGATTGTAACATCTGTGCAAGTAATTGGCCAGCATGCTGCCATTCTGTAAAGCCCTACAGTGTCAGATTTATGTTCATCAGTCCGTCTATACACAGTTATAAATGTTGGCTAACTGAAACATTCCTTTTTTTTTAAATTCCCCTTCACAGAAGAGAAGACAAACCTTGCCTTGGTCCTCCTACCGGCTATTCTACGTGGAAGAAAAGCTAAGGGTGGTGTGTGCACTGTGCAGGAGACGCTCGACTCTTTCATAGATGTTCAGCCCGTAAGTATGTCGTAAATTAAATCAACAGCTATACTCTAATACAAACCATGCAAGTTGTATAGGTTGCAGATGGAAACAGGCGTATACTTTATACGGTGAAGAAATAGTCTGATCATGCATAATTTTGTTTTGCCCGTTATCACTTGGTCAAAGTGAGAGGCTAATTGACCTAATGAACTTTCACAGGTGTGGCAGTATAATGAGCATCAAAAGAAACTTACCAGAGTTGTTTAGAAATCCTCAATTTAAAAACACATTTAAACACATGCAGCTATATATCATTCAGTAATCTCTACTAATATAACATGTCAACATAGAAGAGGTTGCAGATTTTGCACACACAAGAAAACACAGTTTAGTTAGCCATGAACACCACAAGGGGTGACTCAACAAATATCACAGCACAACACAAAGCCATACTGTCAAATCCAAATGTCACTAGAATGGGCATGGCTTTTTGTTGCTGTGCTGTGTCATTTGTTGCAGAATCCTTTGTGGTGTTCATGCTCTGTGCCTAATTGTGTGTGATTGTGCAACTTCTCGTTTAATATCAACATTTGCTTAGTAAAGATTACTGAAGGTTAGGGTTCAAATACTTGTATTTTGCTGTTAATTGTATAATAGAGGGTGAAGTCACTGTAAAGCCCCACATA
Organism: Lytechinus pictus; assembly: GCF_037042905.1. Lineage (NCBI taxonomy): Eukaryota > Metazoa > Echinodermata > Echinoidea > Temnopleuroida > Toxopneustidae > Lytechinus > Lytechinus pictus. The sequence continues at coordinate 13,127,255 of NC_087255.1, forward strand.
ATTTTCCTGTATCTTAGTTCTTGCTGTATAAAGGTGCAAATGTGAGTGTTTTGATTCGGTATTGGCAGAGAAGATTACAGAAACCGCCATGCATATTATCGCTGCAATATGATTTTTTAGAAAACTTTGGTTTCGTGCAGCCAGCCATATAATGTACTTAGGCATTTTGTTTTTATTATCAAAGAACAACAGTTATATCTGGCAGAAGCAGCAGTATTATTATTGGGATTTTAAATATTTGTATATTTAGAACTTTCATCAAGTTAAAGTAGTATGTTGCTCCGCGTGAGGAGTTTGAAATTATGTTATTTGATGCTCATGTAATTGTCCCTTCACTAAAAGTTAAATTGAAAGAAATTAACAAAATTGATTGTATCACATTAGATTATGGTATGCAGGGAAACCTACATATTTTTTCCGAGCAAAGTTCGCTATGAGCCTACTAATTGCATGTAATCCTAAAAAGATAACAATTGAAACAATCATAAGTACAGGGGGAATTTTTTTTCTCTGTTTCTATTGCAAAACAGGAGGTGGTGAACATTGAGGAATTCATGAAGTCGATCGACGGCCAGCAGCGCTCCCAACCGTTCATAATGGCCAGGGGGAGCAAGATCAATCCTGCACAGACATACGTGATAGTCGAGAGGCACGCCATCGAGACAGCAAGCCTGCTTGCTGCTGTAGATGTAGCGTTCAAGAGTACTTTTGTATTCGATGTTGACTACCAGCGGCAATGTTGCCAAGTCTGGCATTTCTTGCAGAGTGTCGTGTATGGTATGGGTGATGTAGGTGCCAATATTACACCTAAAATTCGTGATCTGAGGGCATTTCTTGCAACTAAGGACATCAGTTGAAGCTAAAGCTATATGATATCGCACAAACTTTTCCCTTCTAAAGTTTTGGGAGCCCAACTAATTTGATGGCAAATTAGAGATCCAAGTGAAACATCGATTGAAAAACCCACCTCAGGATTCACACTTTTATAATGTTAATCTATTAGCCCAGCTCTATAGTGATGTATAATTTCCTATGTTTTAGTTTGCATCGCATAGCTACTTTAAGTTGTATGGGAAAAAATATCATTAAACAATCATTTCGGCAAGGATTTAAACCAAAAAATGTGTTTTAAGATGAATATCGATAAAAGAATATCAAATTTGAATATTCCTTGTACAGCAAACATTTAAATTCTGTATTTTTTCATTGATATCATGTGTTTATGGTGTTTGGAATAGATAAATTATGAACAGATCTGAAGCCATTATCTCATGTATCAGAATTGTGTGTACAATTGCATAATCATTTCCAGAAATAATGCCTACAAATAAGAATAGGTATAATATTACACGTATAATTAAACATTAATTTACAAGTTGTAGTTGTTTTCTTGACTTTCCTGATTTGTAGTCTGATCTATTTCCACATGCACTATTTCAGTCAATGTGTTGTGATGTACAACTATATCAAGCTCTTTCGGATTTTTGTTATGTCGATATTCAGAACGTCACAGCACTTTTGAAGAGAAAGAAAATTATTTTGTTTTATTTAAGGTTGGTGAAAAATTAGAGGGTTTGGATTGCATATTTTTAAAAGTGTTGAATTACAAAAATAGGTATACATGTTGAAAAAGATATGCAACAAATCAAAATTGTACACAGCCATTTTTTTTTCTTGCACTGATGCTCATTATGTATTTTTTATAATTATATGCACTACATTCTCACAAGATGGAGATGTGTTTACAGGAGTACGCTTTAATCGTTATACTTCACTTTGTTGTTGTTATATCTTTCAATAAGTACGAGTATTAAATAAACCAATGCATGTTTTGATTTTGTTTGGAATTGATAAGTATATGAAAAGAACTCAAACCATTTTGTATCAGAATCGTGTGTGATTGCATAATCATTTCCAGTAATAAGGCCTACAAATAAGGATAGGTATGATATTGCACTGTAATTAAACATTAATTTACAAGTTGTACATGTAGTTGTTTTCCTGACTTCTCTGATTTCTAGTCCGATCTTCTTCAGTCAGTATACAAATTATTTATAAAGGTATATGATGCCATTATACATCAAACTTTAATTGTTATATTTATTTAGTTGTTTATTGTATTTTTGTTTTGTTGAAGAATATATATACACTCTGTTCATAACAGGCAATTGTTCTCATCTGTTATATTTGTAGTTATATTGTCCGTATATAACATGCTGTACTTTGCCCTTGCAGTTTATCCTTCTTGGATCCCCCATATTGCCCATTTACTGTCAGTTACATGCATTGGATTCAATGCTGAGTAAAATGTACATCAAGCTGAGTAAAAAAAGAGGAAAGATTGCCCAGTAGTTTCTTTTGATATTTTTACCCATTTTGTTTTTGCCCAACGTGGCCTTGGATCCATATGAACCCTCATGCTGGGTAAGAGTTGGGTAAAGGTTGGTAAAACAGGAGGTTGGGTAAATGTATGGGCAATGTCTAACTGGGCAATGGAATTGGGTAATGAATATTGACCAACCGTTTTGCCCAATTATTGCTTTTCCATGTACTAGGTGGGTAATAATTGGGCAATATTCCTGGTCAATTCGTTGGGTAAATGATTTACCCAACTCAATTACCCAGTCTATTTCCTAGGTGGGTAATAATTGGGCAATATTCCTGGTCAATTCGTTGGGTAAATGATTTGCCCAACTCAATTACCCAGTCTATTTCCTAGGTGGGTAATAATTGGGCAATATTCCTGGTCAATTCGTTGGGTAAATGATTTGCCCAACTCAATTACCCAGTCTTTATATTTATACCCAATAGTATTGTAATAGTTGGGTAAACTATGTTGGGTAATATGGTTGGGTAATCTTAAGATGGGTAATTAGATGGGCATTTAAGTTTGCCCTAAAGTGGGTAAATTACGAAAAGGGCAAAGTTTACCCAAAAGTTGGTTGGACTCATAACTGCCCTCATGTTGGGTAAATTTTGGGTAAAATTTTGCCCAATATTTTTAAGAGTGTAACTAGTAAAAAACCTCATTTTAGGAATGGGTTTACATACTGTACATATACCAGAGGTGCCCTTTACTTTATTAGACAGACAAGATAATTGCTGCAGTCATGTATTACAAAGGTCACTGCCATGACCAGCATCATTAAACTGGTAGGGGAGGGGGTAAATTACCTGAATAATGAATTATTTGTCTTTTCTTCTGTAAGATTTATTGTTTATCAGAATACAGGTACCTTGTACGAATATGCACATGCAATCACTGTATGTAAAACACTGTTCAAAACAAATAACGAATCCATTAAAAAGCAAGATATTTTAGCTTATTTCATACAGTTTCAGCAACCTGATATGAAAGAGACAAAATTATAGTATATCTATACATGTACCTGCAGGCCTACATGTACATCTGCCAACCCTGACAGGCAAGAAGTAGGAACTCAACTAAGAAATTTCCAGAAATAGGAACACCGAACAGTCACTTAGAGAAGAGGAACACATGGGTTAAAACTTATATTTTTCTTTACCCTAAGGGCCTATAAACCTACATGTATAATAGTCCACACTTGGCAGTTACTATGCAGTCTCGAGGACTGTTGCTTGAGGTGCAGTGTAATATTGGTGGTCAGTTATTCACAGTCACAGGCTACTTAAGGACACAGGCTACACACATGATAACAGGATATTAGCAATCAACTTGCACTACATGGAGATAACAAAGGTGTTACACTCGGTCACATTTCCAGCCCCGGATCATATGAGATGAACATTTAATCATCCTCTGATCTGGATGAGGGGCACTTTTTGTTCGTTTCTTTGTGTGGTACAATTTTAGAATTTCCAGTTTTCATGAAAAGAACTGTGAATGTCTCAACAATTAACTGTAAAAGGCACACAGACCTCATGATCATGTTGTGTATGCACTTGACTGTAAATGTGTCACTTTCCAATCCACTTCATATTAACATACTCTACATGTACAATGTACATACAGTAGGTCCAAGGGGGCCGGGGGGGGGGGGTCCAACAGGCAAATTTTAACAAAATGATAGGTCTCCAACGTACATGTAGATACATTCTCTTTCAAATCAGGGTGTTTATCTTAGATAAAGATATTTTTGGGAATAAAAAATCCCATTCCATATTTTTTGGCAAAGTTTGGTTTTGGAAGAAATAAAGTTTGCTGAATTGTCTGCAACACAATAGAATATTGAAGTGATGATGTCACAATTTTTTTGGGGGGGGCATTTCAGCGTTTATTATACCATACCTCGGCAGGGCATGATGAAACACTCCAACTACCAAAATTTGGGCCTTACATATGACCTCGTGAATATTAGCCCAACTGAGTCAATGTGCTATTATTGGCCCGTTTCCTAACATTCAGAGCCAGGCAAATATTACATCGACTTTAATGGGGCTAATTTATGTATTCATGGGGTCATATCGAAGACCCCCAGGCCCCATGGACTGATTCCCACCAAATTATGGTACATGTCGTTACATTACCCTAAAAAAAAGAAACTTGATGACGTCACACTGTCTATACATGTACATTGGACAACTCGACTTGGTCAAGCCGACTCAAGCTATCTGGCTGTCAGGTGGTCAGGCTGTCCGGACAACGATCCCAATGGCAATGCAAGCCAGTTACTTTTTTATACCTTTATACCGGATCTACTGGAAAAATACAGTTGTTTCTGCAGACAAGTTTCCAGGTCAATCTTGTATGTTGTCTTCCTATCTAGGGTATTACATTTCTCATTCTGTGTCTGTGCCTGTGTGCTGTAACATGCAGTGAAAAAGGTCACTGTTCCCATGGGTGGACATAATGCAAGGAAGACCAAAACTTGTCTAGCTTCGTCTTGAAGCTATTGACTGTTGATGCTGTCACTACTTCAGATGGCAAAGAATTCCAATCATTGACCACTCTGACACTGATTCTAGACCGTGCCAAAAGTAGAGATCTCCTGCACTGCTGATATCTGAATAGTCCAGTTTGGACGTTGATAGAGGGAGGCTACCTTTCCCAAAGCTAACAGAGAAGAACTGACTCTGAAACTCCCTAACCCAGGCAGTGTACAAATTTCAGCACGCTCCGTCTATGAATATTCGGAGTGTGCTCAGAGGATTGGCACTGGCTTAGGAGTTAGGGAAGGTGCAAAGAAAGAAAAAAAAACACCTTCTGTACCACTCTAGGCGACACCCCAATACTTACCCGTGCTAATAAACTGGGACTCCACTCACGCGCATTTGGGCCGCCCTAGCTTAGAACTAAGCTTTCTTTTACTAAAAAATAAATCTTGTAATGATTCAATAAATGTTACTTAATAAATTAGTACTGTTAAATCGGTACTCACCGGTTCTTTTCTTGAATTTTCTGGCAATTTCCCACGCTTCTGGCTTCAATTCTGCGGCTGTTCCTGTCGCGGTAGACAGCTACATATGCAACTTTATTTATAAATAGAGCGCCCCTTACGATATTTGTTAAGAACGCGGCCAAATTGTTAGGTTTTTTGCACTGTGTCCAAGGCGTATTTATTTTGTTTGATTTTTATTTTTTAATAAATATTTTGTTAAATAGCGATTTTTACGTCAAATATTAAATTCATATCACAAAATATTTTTAATTGTAGAAATATATATAATATCATGCAATTATTTATTCTATATATATTTTATAATAAAATTTATAATTGTTGCGGTCTTTAAAAAAGGATAGTCGATCGATCAGGTGATGACTACTCGTATCACGTGATCTGAAAATCAGCTTCGTACCGCTTTGATCGCACTCGACGGGACCGGACTGACTGCCAAGAAAAGATCGAAAAAGGACTCAAATGTAAGTTTCCCTTTATTTTATAACATTTAAAATATGAGTAGGATTATAGTTAATGGGTAATTTTTTAATAAATGCTAAACAAATGAGGACAAAGCTTGCATTTTTCGAGTAATAATCACTAATATCATAAAAATACTTGGGTGCAGGACTTCTAACCTGTTTTTAACGCATTGTCGCCTATGAGGTCCATACATGTTAATGTTTGGACCTCATTGGTACTAGGAGTGTTCTGTACCACCTTGTCCTTAAGTCTTTTCAATTTTCATAACCATGATATGATAGTAATATAATACACAAAATGTATTTACTCGTCACTCATCCTCTCAACTCTACATAATTTTTCACTTTCTCGTCATTGCTCACTCTCAATCCCCACTCAGCTCAATTAGACTTTGCAGTTACGAGCCAATTTAAATTTGAAACCGAGTAGCCTCTAAATCTAAATTAAAATATTGTATCTTAATAATTGATTGACTGAATTAAGGTCGTACATCTATACATGTATGTACATAGCCAAATAATAAGAACCCCCCCCCCCATGTCATGACCCTATCTTTCTAACTAAATCTAACTCTAATTGCACCATTGAGGTTGATCATGTGCTATCTAAAGACTACTGTCGTAACTTGATTTGAACTTGAGTTGAGTGTCTTCTGCAAGTCATGACGTAAACAAACAAAGCCCCTGGCCCCTCCATGACTTCAAGTACATGTAGGCCCTAATGTTCTTTCAAAATTAGAATGGCAAAAAAGCCGTATTTCAGTATCAAACCTGATATGGGGGTGGGGGTCCCAATCGCTCATGGACCTCGGCATCGTCGTGGAGTAACGAAATGTCATCAGCTGTTTGTCCCTGCAGACAGTTCCCCATCTTGAGTCGAGTGAAGGCCAAACGTCGTCAGTTTGCCTCTGCTACGACGGTAATTTTCAGCTGCAAATGTCAAACAACGACAGCATACTCAAAACAGACTCCCAAGAAATGAAGTCGGTTTGTTGTCAGCTTGGTTAGAGTGGACATATTAACCTATTCATGGTGTTAAAGTGTTTGCTAGACGCTGGATCGGAGAACTCTTCGTTATGAATTCGTGCACGGCAAAATTACTTTGGGAAGTTGCATACAAAAATACACACAGCAATATGGCAGCTCAGACAATAACATGCCTTGTATAGGTGCTACGGTTTTCACCTCATATACGCATAACAAAATAGTTCTTTTTGTTGTCGCAATAAAGCAATTTAACTACAAGTCAGTGTATTTCTATTGTTATAAATAATATGAAAAATACAAGGGCTATAATTATGACAGTAAATTACCTGAATAGATATTTTGCTGACAAGAATTAAAGATGATATATCAGTGCGCGTCTGCAATTTCAACTCTGACGTCATCTTATTTTGTAAACAAAGTTTTGTACAATGAGGGGTTCCCCTTTGCGGAGTCATGTGTGTATGAGAAAGAAAATCGCAGGATGAAGCTCATAAATTTTGATTCTTTGTCCTTTGTTCCTTTGTCTTTCTCTCTTTCTGCTCTCATAGCACGCATATGCCTTGAAGATTTATACAAATTACCGATATCCGCGTTTGTATTTTGGAGTGGTGATGGTCATGCATGAGGTGCACTGGACCGATAACTACTACCCCCCGGACCCCCCCCCCCGGCCATAGCTGCTCCATTGTAAAAAAAAACAATAATAAAAACTAAAAAAAATATGGTTCGAGAGACACTTTTGCCGTCTTTCTTGTCTTTATATCGCACATTACTTAACTATATATTTCACTTAAACTGCCTCTTTTATCACATCTTTCAGATCATGTGTTCTTTCTATAGGAGGGCATGTAATACAGATTTTAAAAAATACATCATGGATAAAGAGTTTGTATCGCCTTAAGAAAAAGCAAAAAGAGACATTTTTTGGGTATTTTAGATTCCATCAAAGGGAAAGTTGTTCACATGTGACATCACACATCCTTGTCACATTGCGAATGGGAGGATCTACATAGCATTATAGTGATTGCAATATTCAAATGCTCATAACTTTCTCATTATTTGTCCGAATTTTCTAAAAAGTTTCGTTCCTCCCTGAACACGTGGAATTCCATTTTAACATTTTGTGGTTCAAGCAAGGAGATCCTAATTGTCAAAATTGTAAAAATTGAAATATTGTATAATTCAAACAATAAAAAACAAAAGAAATAGTGAGTGAGTGACATCATCGACTCTCTCATTTGCATTTCACTGAGTTGAGCATAGAACTGTTTTGTGAAAAATAAGCGAAACTTTAAATTGTCATAACTTTCTTATTTAACATCCGATTTTGATGAAGTTTTCAGTGTTATTCATGTTTGATTTTTCTCTATTTAAATCAACTTTTTTTCTGGGGTGGACTTGACCTTTAAGGTCAATTCATAGGCCTATATAGATTTTCATGGATTTCAGATGCAGATCGGCTGTAACCAGCCAAACTCAGACCTACACTGGGTGGGTTGACATTGAATCTGCAAATATTTGAATTCAAAGCGTGAAGATTTGAAATCAGATCCTTTGAGACTAAAAATGATCTTCAAATAATCAAGAGTTTGATTGGTTAATATTCGCAGTCGATCTGGATTCATTGATCTCAGTGTAGGTGATATGGTTAATAATAATAACAATAATAATAATGATGATAATGGCGATGATGATAATGATAATGATTATGATGATAATAATAATAATAATGATAATGATAACAATAATAATAATATGATAATTATAATAATAATAATAATAATAATAACAATAATAATGATGATAATGATAACAATGATAATGATAATAATAGATTGATATTGCGCCATCTATCTCGAAATATTCTATTCCAATTAAGGCGCAAATTAATGAGAGAGTTTGGATGAGTGTCAAAGTGCCAGAGAACTAATAAATATTGTTATAGATTTAAACGACCAAAAATTTGTGTGCGCTTCTTCCCCCCTGTTTTCCTCACTGAATTGAAAAATTATTTTGAAAGTTTTCCATTGTTTTGGTGCTCTTTTTCTTTAGTATTGTATATATATACATACATACATACGTACATACATATATATATATATATAGAGATTACGCAGCGTAATCTTACAGGAAATTGGTATTTGGTGTATGGAACCTTACAAATTTCCTTTAATAAAACACACTTTTCCCCTTTTTAAACAGACCTGTTCTCAGAACATGAATTTTTCTGCAATTTAAAAGGCTGTTAAATTGCAGAAAAATTCATGTATTATGAATTTACAAAATGATTCTGTTATTGATTTTTGCAAAATCTTCTTTTTTCTGTAAAATCAGTTTTTTTTTAACAGTGTATATATATATATATATATATATATATATATATATATATATATATATATATGTACAAATATGCCTTGCCCCTGAAGATATCAGAATATGTGCTGGAAAGGGCATGCATGTGTTTTAAGGAGTGACTTTTCATCAGCAATAAAAATGTAAATTTTAAAACTTTGATCTTCAAGTTTGCCCGCCTAAAAGAACACTGAAGCCTTATTTACACACCCCGTTAACCCTGGCCACCTTGGAGGAGTGAGGGGCATAATGACCCTCCAACAAAAATAAATAAATAAATAGAAATATAAATAAATGAATAAAAAAAATAAAATAGGGGGCATGGCATGTAATATGGGATGAAATTATAAAATAAAAGTTGTGGGTGAGCCAAGCAAGCGAATATACATATTTTTAACCCTTTTTTTTTCAAGTGAAAATTTTGTTTTGTTTGGGATTTGTACACAATATCAAAATTAATGATATCACATTTCACTAAACCCTTCAATTTTCTCCTTTTATTTTCTTGGCCGGGTGAGGCGGGTGGGCTCTGATGTATTTATATATAAACCTGCAAGTACCTGTATTGTTGCAACAGTTATAGAACACACACAAATATATTCATAAACCACTCAATTTCAAAATGTGAGTTCAAGGATGTTTTTTTCCTTTTAGTCTATTTTCTAATTGTTTTTTTTTATAGAAAAGATCCAGGTCATTTCCGCATAGAACACGTAGACAAGCCTCTGCCACGGATGAAGAACTATATACAGTGAGCACGCCAGCTACGGCGAATGTATGGGAATTTCGTGGCATTTCACGATAATAAAGAAAAAAATAATTATATCGGGAATTATATATATTCGGTGAGCTCGTCCAATGCCATTTCTTTCGGAATGTCCCCAAAGTAATGAAATATCACCAAAAATTAATGTGAATTAATTTTCATAACGTAGGACTGAATAAACGACTAAACGTAATGAATTACATGAGGGCGAATCCATGTTTTTTTTTGTTTTTCTCTCCTTTTTTCTGTTATTTTAGTGTCCCATACGTCACGTTACTATTACATATTATAATCGAGTCAAATAACGTCTTTGTTCTTGTTCCCCTTCTGGAACTACTTGAGGATCACCACCAATCAAGAAAATATTGCACTATTTTTATGTCGAAAAGATGCAAAATGTTGTCAAACCTTCCCATATACGACACAGCTTTGTCAGACCGGTGGGGGGGGGGGGGGCGCTACGCGAATTATAACATTCCTATGTGCCACACCAAAGTAAAGAATAGGGGGCTCTAGAACTAGATATTGGTCTTAAAAATGGGGGTCTCCGGAACGACCCTTGAATCAAACTGAAGATTGCTAAATATGCAATGCTCTGGAATTGACCACTTAACTCGATCGACTCCGCGTCGATCGAGCTCGCACTGGAACGAGAAACCACAAATTTGAGGGTCCGGCCCTGGAACGGGGGAAAATATGAATTTCTATGGCTTTCTAAATTGGTGATGCTCTGGAACGGAAATTTATGCTGAAAATGAGGGTCTCGGCCGCGGCTGATACGTATCATACATTTTAAGTAGCCCCCCCCCCTCGGGTGTCAGACATTGATATTAATTACACAATTCAGGATCCCTTAAAAAGTACAAAACAGTCGATTTTCTGATCCATTGCTCAGTCGCGCACATTTTCAAAATCAGCGCACCCTATCAAAGTTCAGTCAACGATCATGGCCGTCATAATAGTGCATCTGCTCATTATCGCTTATTAATGCTATATAGGCCTGGAAGCGCCATTGTTTTATTATCACTACATTGTCATTGTAATATTTTTGATACCACTATAAAAGCAGCTTAAAATTCTGTAACATTGCACTCGCAGCCTACACAAATTATATCTTTTTATGCGCGGTAGAATATTTGCTTACGAAGGGAGTATGGGCTTAGTAAATAGAATAAAGTTTTTCAAGACGCACGTCGTAAAGATTTGTCCGTGCAGAGTGGTGTATCCCTCAGTCTTTCAAGGGGGAAGGATGGGGAGAGAAGATGAAAATCCATATGGGGAGGAAATGTGTTAAGAAATATTTCAACGTGTTTCTTAAAGTAGGCCTATATTTAGATCCACTTGTTCATTTTTTTGTGTGTGAAAGAAACCATAGAATGAAAGAAGAAACATTTGAATTATTAAATTTTGTTGCGAAACCTTTGAACTCCGATAGAATAAAACGCCCACTTCGCAGGAGCCGCGGAACCGCGGGGGAAATGAAACTGAAGTAATTTGACCAACATTGCCCATGAAGTAACTGCGAACTGGTCTATTACCATCAAATTATGGCCCGCCCCCCCCCCCCCCCGTTCCATGACAGCTGCTTTACTGCACCGACACGATGCAACCGAATAATAATAGCTTATAGCTCTATGAATAAACAAACATTCAGAGCCATTTTGAGTCGGACACGCACTCAAGTTAGTCTTCCAAAATTGATTGAGCTTCTGAAAATATATCGTATATTAAATGCATATCAACAATCATGAATCGTATGAGTGTTTCCATGAGGACTGACAATGATCCATTTTTGTTGGACAATAATGAGAAGAATACCGATCACAAGTAAGTAAAAATTTTCATTAGTTTCCTATATTTACAGTATACTTTTGCTGTAAAATGCGCTTGTCTGGGAATGATATACGGGATGGTTTAAAATTTCCAGAATATGGTCTTAAAGCTAGCTGATGTGAATGATCGCATTAAAAAAAAATGAATATTCGTATTATATTTTCACTCAAATTATTTGGATTGTCATAACGGACGAATCGAAAAGGCGATTGAATTTTACTTTGGAATCAAAGTTGAAAATTTTGACCGGCATTTTGTAAATCTAAATCTGATGTCACTTCGATACAGCGTACAATCCTATTATTATCTAACGTGAGTTTTGAAACTGGGATAGAATGGGACTTTTACAGGCACGATGGGTATGTTATAACTGAGGGTGGGGTGAAAAACATTCATAGATAAACAAAAATAATAACAACGAAAACGTAATACAACAAAATATGAAAAGAGTGCAACAATTTGCAAAAGCAAAATTGAAGAAAGCAAAATGAAAAGTAAAAAACGAAATAATATACAAAGTAGTTTCAAATTCATCATCAATAAAAAAATGAGTATGTTAATTAATTACAATCCAGTATCTACGGGGTGGTCAGAGGGGGGGGGGGGGGTAATTGATTAGACGTGCAAATGAAGACGATTTTTTTTCCCCCAAATCGGATGGTTGCGGGTAAGTTATTGAATAATTTGGAAGCTGAATAAAGGGGGCTGTTTTTTATAGATAATTAGAGTGAGGCTTTGGGTAACTGAATTTTTCGTTCTATGCTTCATATAGAAGATGTTCCCGTGAATTAAGTATGATTCGCAGATGGGGCTAGATTATTGACTAATTAAAAATGTTAAAAATTGACTGATTATCTCATCTACTGTTGAGTTGATCAACCTTCTGTTTATTTCTTATATAGGACAGATTTCAGTGCCCTGTTTTGTAGAACTTGGATTCCATTAAGTTGGCTTTAACTGCCACTAATTTCTCCAGATTGTACAACAATAGTCAAATATCGGTTGGATCAAAGCCTTATACAACATAAGCCTAGTGTTGTGCTTTTTGGTATTATAATATAACATCGAATGCGTTTAAAAGAATAGAATGTCTGTCAAACTTTTTTTCCGACTAATACTGTCATAACATATCATGTTATATGCAGGGCCCGCTGGTAGAGCAGTTTCCTAACTTAAAGGTCAAGTCCACCCCAGAAAAATGTTGATTTGAATGAATAGAGAAAAATCAAACTAGCAGAACGCTGAAAATTTCATCAAAATCGGATGTAGAATAAGAAAGTTATGGCATTTTATTTTCACAAAACAGTGATATGCACAACTCAGTGACATGCAGATGAGTGGGTCGATGATTTCCATCACTCACTATTTCTTTTGTTTTTTATTGTTTGAATTATACAATATTTCATTTTTTACAGATTTGACAATAAGAACAAACTTGACTGAACCATATGTTATTAAATAATGCTAATTCCACATGTTCAGGGAGGAATTAATCGTTGTTTCAACTTGACAATGAGGGAAAATTAGAATATTTCATATTTCATACAATAAAATACAAAAGAAATAGTGAGTGGATGACGTCATCAGTCTCCTCATTTGCATACCGACCAGGTTGTGCATATAACTGTTTTGTGAAATTAAGCGAAACTTTAAAATGTCATAACTTTCTTATTTTACATCTGATTTTGATGAAATTTTCAGTGCTATGCTTGTTTGATTTTTTCTTTTTATTTAAATCAAATTTTTGTTGGGGTGGACTTGTCCTTTAAGTGGCTACCCTGGGTAAATAAAACGTTATTATTATCATTTAAATGGGGGGGGGGGGGGTCCAGGTTATCGTCAAACAGACGGAGCTTTGCCATAGATCCTAATAACATAAATTGGCACTTATCGGTGTTGATTAATAGTCCATTATTTAAGAACCATCTGGAAATTAACTTTTAATTTCTGTTTATAGTCATTTCTAAATCTCTGGGCTCATTAGATACAAAGTGAATTCATGTCCATGCATATATCGTCTGCCCATTAAGAGAGGGAACACATTGTTCTTCAGATCTGATTAAATCATTTAGCGTAATTCAGAGGCGTCGATCCTGGGAAGGGGGGGGGGGCGATCGCCCCACCAATGAAAATATTGGGGGGGCAAACATATCGTTTTGCCCCCCAATTATTCCGCATGTGCGAAAATAAAATAAGAATGTAATGTAACACAGAAATCAGCAAGCGAGATTGAGATACACAACTCATTCTTTATTTAAAATCATGCTCAAAATGTCCGCTTTTTCAGATTGGAATATAAAATTTTTCAGCTCGCGCTTCGCGCTAACATCATTTCTGTAGCAGAAACCCATACTTTTCATGATTAGATAGGTGAATGGAATGTCCCGTTTTCAGTTCTACACCTCAAAAGAACTCCCGCTTCGATTTGCTATAATCTTTTGTTGGATATATATGTTGTTCTTTATTAAAAACGTCCATTAAGATGTCACTTTTTCAGAACGAAATATCAAAATTTTCAGCTCGTGCTTCGCGCTCGCATCTATTATTGTTTTAGATACCCATCTTAATCATTGGTACCAAAAATGCTTAGATTATCAAGCTTTCAGGTCAGAATATAAAGAAATTTCAGCTCGCTCTCGGCACTCGCATTAAATTCTGTGTAGTGAGAAATGTATCCTCCTCGATCATGAGTTACAAATAACAGTCCTAAACAAGTTCCCTTTTCCGGTTTTCAGGTCAGTATACTAGAAAATTTCAGCTCGCGCTTCGCGCTCGCATTAATTTGTTGGTGAGATATGTGTCTCTGTCACACAGGCAATCAGGCTTTCGCCCTAAGCATTCAACAGCCTCATGTTTAGTTGAAATTACTGACTTTCTGTCAAATAATCTTGATTCTGGTCTTATAACAGGGGCAATTTTTCTAGATTTAAAAAAGGCCTTTGATATTATATTGCATAAAATTCTCTTATCAAAATTGCCTTTTTATGGTATAAAAACAACTGAACTAGAATGGTTTGCTTCTTACCTTTGTAAGAGACAGCAATGCGTTTCTTTCCAAGGTGCCCTGAGTGATTTTGAGAATATTTCTTCTGGAGACCCACAAGGGTTCATTCTGGGGCCCTTACTTTTTTGTCTATCCATAAATGATATGTGTAATTTACAATTTGAAAATGAAACAAAAATTGCCCTCTACGCCGATGACACGGCATTGTTTTGCAAAGGAAATAATATTTTGAGCAGCCAAACGATCCTGCAAAAGGAATACGATTTATTGCGTCAATGGTTCAAAATAAATCTAATGGAAATAAATGCTACCATAACAAAAGTAATGGTATTTGGCACCAAACGTAAAGTAAAAAATCAGATTCTCAGAATTTCTCACGGGGAAGATTACCTCGAGAATGTAACTCATACTAACTACATGATAACTCTTGACCAAAGTCTAAACTGGTCATTACATACATGACATATATCGAATACAATTAGAAAGATAAATAGAGCAATAGCGTGCATTAGGAGGATAAAGTCATTTTTAACAGAGAAAATCCTTGCACAGCTGTAAATGTAACAAAACGGACTTGATAAAACTGCAACGTACCCAGAACAGATATGCAAGTCTAGTTCTTAACGCAGACAACACAACTACCAAAGAAACTCTAGTTAATAGTCTCGGATTGCAAAGCGTTGACAGTAGAATTAACTATCAGTATTGTATTTCTGTCTTTAAAATACTTCATGACTTAGCACCCTATTACTTGAATGGTCTTGCTACAAAACGTCCTATCTATTATGTCACCCGCCATTCTACATTAAATCCACTGTTCATACCAAAACCCAGTACTGAATTTAAAAAACGGTCATTTTCATTCGTAGCCCCCAGTATCTACAACAAACTACCAACATATATTCGTACGGCAACTACACTCAATTCTTTTAAGACCCAAATACGCACAATCAACCTGTCATTGTTAAAATAATGCAGGAAATTGCTGGTTCATTTTCTGTTATAATCGTACTAATAGAAGTCAAACTTTTTATGTCGTGCTGGTTACCGGTTTCCTTTTCCTTTTTCATGTCTTGTTTTGTTATGCTTTTAGCTAAGTTTTTTTTAGTTTAGTTTAGTCTAGTTTAGTTCAGTTTAGTTCATTTTAGTTCAATTTAGTTTAATTACATATGTGTTGTATTATTTTGTGTAGTTCTATTTCTATGGTTTTGTACATTATAAGTTCTAATTTGTATGTAATATTTTATGTAACAGGGCTCTTTTGAAAAGCAGGCCTCTTGGCTCTGAAAGGATTACCCTGTTTTTAAATAAGACTGAATAAATATAAATAAGATATTGCGAACACTGTCAAAAATAATTTAAACAACGCTGTTTACTATGTGAATCGCACAGTAGTTGTTTAAACATTTAAACAATTATTTAAAATCTTAAACAACTTAGATTATTGATAATTTAATATTCGAATTTAAACTTTGTTGTTTGAGATTTTAAACACTTGTTTAAACTGTTTTAACAACTACTGTGCGATTCACACAGTAAACAGCGAAGTTTAAATTATTTTAACAGTGAACTGTACGTGGACAATATCGATGCCGGACAATGACTTGACTTTTATTAAAATGTCGGGATGATGATAAATCACGAAATGGAAGTTCAGTTTGGTTTTGCAATATGTCTTCCAACTGCAGTATCAGTATCAAGATATATATGGCTTGAGGTAGTTCATCAAATAGACAAGGGGTCCACTCTTAAAACAAATCAGTCAAATTGACTAGACAAGTAGTCAGCTTGGTGCAACTGATATGCCAGTCACATTTCTGACATATATTCTAGTTAGAAATAACTCTGTTCTAGTAAAATGCAACTATGAAATGAAAATAATCAAATATGACTAGAATAACAGTTGCACCCAGCTGACCCCCTATCATCTAGTCGTTTTTGACTGATTTGTTTTTGGAGTGTACATATCCAATTTGTATTTGACCAACAGATTTCACGAGTTGCCACGGAACAATCAAGGTGGGCCCATCTCTTGCAAGATATGCACAATAAAGCAATGGATTCGATCTAACGTCTTTAGAACAGGTTATATTAAACATGGGTATTTAAAATTCCTGGTGGTTGCACGTGTATATATAGGAAAGTTTGCAGAATCAATAGAGGACATTACATAA
Source organism: Lytechinus pictus (assembly GCF_037042905.1). NCBI lineage: Eukaryota > Metazoa > Echinodermata > Echinoidea > Temnopleuroida > Toxopneustidae > Lytechinus > Lytechinus pictus. The sequence goes on from NC_087255.1 coordinate 13,144,213, forward strand.
ATATGAACAATAATTACAAAACATAGCATACACAAACATGTAAACGAAATTTTCTTATAAGTTCTCAAAGTCAAGTCTTGATCTGATCCTGATTTTCTTTGTATCCCTTGATCTGATAGCAAAGATGATTCCATCATGGGTCTTGACTCCTTGCTATTGACAATCTTCCAGAACATACAGAAGAGGTTGGCTCGCCTGACTGTGAGATCCTCCTTTAAAGGGATGGTCCAGGCTGGAAAGATTATATCTCAATGAATAGAGTAAAATTCATAGGGCAAAATGCTGAAAATTTGATCAAAATCGGATGACAAATAACAAAATTATTGAATTTTAAAGATTTGTATTATTCCGGTGAAACAGTCCTAGGCATGTCTTTATGAATATTCATTAGGGGGGCTGATGATGTCATATCCCCATTGTTCTTGTGTATTTTATTGTGTGAAATTAGGTTTATTCAAATTTTTTCTTCCAAGAACTAAAAAAAATTGGATTGACAACTGATTAAGTGCATTATTTATTTATTACCGCTACTTATTTCATCATAATGGAAACACATCATTTACACATGTATGAAGAAATTAAACATTTATGATTTCATAAAATAACAAAAGAAAAGGGAAAGTGGGGATGTTTTCAAAAAATATTGATAAACCTTAGAATTCAATAACTTCGATAGGCCCTAGTTGTTATCCGATTTTGATGTTTTAAGCATTTTGCTCTGTGAATTCTACTCTATTTTGGTATAAATATTTTTAGCCCGGATCATCCCTTTAAAGCTATGGTTAGACCGGAACCGACTCAGTTGCTAATCCTTCCAAATACCGCGAATGCGAGAAAATTCGGTAAATTCAGGAGGGATTCGGCACCATTCGCATAGGAATTCAACTCCTTTTGAAATGTTCAAAACCTGGTACCCTCCAAAATACTACGGAACGTGGCCACGACAAATTATATTCGGGACACATTCGAGATGCGGTTGGATTATGGGAGGCATTTGGGCAATTGCAATATTGTGCTCCGATTCGGGACCTATTCCGGACCGATTCTCCTCTGATTCTGTCCGAAATCATTCGGAAGAATTCGGTTTTGGTGCAACCCGAGCTTTAGCCAGATTTTCGTTCCGTCGGCATTCTTCAATTCGTCCTCGCCTAATTGTAGACGTCATTCCGAATGTTGTATCTGTTAAACTTGACTATTATCGATCTCGGTTGGTTCCTCCTCGTAGAATTCGCATATGATCATGACGATTCGAGTCTCTGTTCATCACCCGAGTGCCACGGACGTGGAGAGATGCGGTGACTGCGATCAATCGCATCTGGTTGAACTATAAGGCTTCGTTTGTTGTTGGAAACATCCAGGATGAGCTCGTCAGTCTTTTTCTTCTGGTCCTCCAGGAATACCATAACGTCGCAAACCGTTTCTTCTACAATACTGTTCTGCCTCTTCATTCTGGCCTTGTATAATTTTCAATTTCGAACCCCCCTTTTGAGAGCCATAATCAAAATGTGTAATGTAAATATACCGCTTTTATCCAAGTGTGCCCCCTCCCCCTTGGAAATGAGAACCCTTTTTTTTTGCTTTTCAAATTTTCCGCGGACGAAATGACCTCCGATTTTAGGTGAAACCCCCTTTTTTTTGCTTGACATATTTTCATCGGCAAAATGTGCCCCCCGGCTTTGGAAAGTCCTGGATCCGCCCCTGCCCTGATTTCATCCTCTACAGTTGAGTGACCAGCTGAATTTGTGTTATGATAGCCATCGCTGTCCCTATTTTCTTCACCAGAGTTACCAGCTATATTATCGGCTCCGCTCGGTCCCTTCATAATTAATCTATCCCGTTTCTCTCTTTGGTGGCATTTTTATTCGACATTTCTTGTAGAAATGCGTTACTTGGATGTTCAAAAACACCAAGATAATAGATATTACCGGCGTTCACGAAATATGGTGCAAGAATATCACAAATAAAATATTGAAATATAGTTGAAAGTGTTTGACAATTTTGTCTGTGTCCCTGTCCGGATTTTTTTTCTTCCCCTTTTTCATTTTTTTCTTTTGCGTTTTTGCTCCCCTTAAAAAAACTAAAATACAATTTAATTTTTCGAAAAAAAATTCCCCAAATCCTTTTTTTTACTCTATGCATTCACCTTCAAATTGGTGAGTAGTGGTAGCTCGAGCCAAAGCCGAGGTAATATTAGTTAAACTGTGTGTCCTTTGGCAAAATGCGCTATATAGTATATATATAGATTAAGCTATTATCATTATAGAAAGTGAGGGGGCAAAATCCTCTGAATAAATCAGTTTTCTTTTCCTCCTTTTTTCCCTCTTTACGTTTTTGTGCCCCATCAAAATACCTCCGGGGGGGGGGGGGGAGTTAGGTCCCACTTTTTTTTCAAAACTGTGTACAAAAACATATTGACCAACTGATTGTGATTTTTGCATGATCAGACCCCCCCCCCCCACTTCAAACCCGTTCTACGCCCCCTGACATGTGTATTTTGTCTCCCTTGTAAAAAAAAAAGAAAAAAAGAACTGCAACGATTATCTTATCATGAGTCAATCCATTTTATTCTTCCATCCTTGGAAGACAAACTTTGAATAAATATAATATCATGATAAAATTCAAAAGAATAAATGAGGATATGACACAATTGCTCATTCCATATTTATGAAGGCATGCACAGACTTGTTTCACTGAAAATGAATATAAAACATTAAAATATCATGACTTTGTCATTCCTTATCTGATTTTGATTTTCAGTGTTTTTGTTTTTGTTTTTTATTTTTTCTGTTTAAATTAATATATTTTCAGCCTGGAGTACCCCTTTAAAAGTAACATCGGCCTATGTTGTATTCGCCACTGTGCATCAGAAGGAATAAACTTGAATTTGGGTTGCCACAACAAACAAATTGTTCAGATATTTTTTCTTTGTAACTCGATGAAGGATACGCCCAGCTCTGAGTATTGAGGGGCCGCGGAACGGTTTGAAAAGTTGGGGGAGGGGAGGCTGACCAGGAAAAATAGCAATTAGATGATAATTCGTACGATACACGTTTTCTGAAAAAAGGGTGAGGGGCTGAAGCCTCCTAGCCCCCCCCCCTCCAGTCGTACAGCGGCACCCGGTGCGGCACCAGCATGTTAGAACCGCATTGCGTTTTTTCTTCTTCTGAAATCATGACGATACTCCAGTAATCAAACACTGACGGGTCTATTTCTATCAATCTGAGTCAAACCCTGAGTACTAGACTTTAACTTGAAATTTAACATAGTATAGGTTTGAAAATGACAAAGGACAAGAAATGGCACTGATGGAGATGCTGTGATAGAAACTCAAACAAAAGAAGAAGGATGATAAGGAGAGGAGAATAAGAATTAAGGGGGAGAAGAAGAAGAAGATGAAGAAGAAGAAGAAGAAGAAGAAGAGAGAAGAAAGAAGAAAAAGAAGAAGAAGAAAGAATGAATTAAGAAGGAGAAGAAGTAGAAGATGATAAAACGGAGTGGTGTGTGAAAATTACGCCCGGACCATGGTTGTTGCTATGTCAGCCAGCGCAGCAGTGAAAACCCCTTCGTTAAAAAGAACATTTCAAATGTAAGCCTTACTTTTACCATGACTTTACTCCAGCCTACTTATGAGTTACGTGTCATATTGAAAGGTCGCATCATGGGAAAAAATCTTTCATTGACAGAATTGTTATTCCTTGTTCAGAGTTTGACAGCCTGTCACATGAATTTGGTACCTTCTCTTTACAATTATTCATTTAATCCTGCATTTTTATATAATTGCCTCAAAAGAAAGGAGATAACCTGAGATTGGAATGATTAATTATTGAGAAAAACATCGGCAATTATTCTGGGTTTCGTTTTTGTCTTGTCTGCACAGGAAAGCGAGACTGTATAGTTTTTTTATGAATCTATAAATTTTCTATTCGCATGGAGGAGGCAACAGGTTAATACATCTTAATTACCCCCCCCCCATTGCAAGGGGGGGGCAAAAAGCGAAATGGCTCAAGCAGTTTTGGCTTTAAAAACAATACATAATAGCACTAGCTTTTTTGCAAGACAAGTGTATATGGCTCAATCTCAAGAATACCTAACCCCACAATTTATAGTTCTTGAATAATTCAACAATCAACCGCTAGAAATGAATAATTGATCAATTATTTTTCAAATCAAATCAATTCACTATTCATGTCTGTCTAACCCTTTTCCCTATTACTTCTCTTACTCTTAAAATTCTCTTCGAGAATACCCTGATGAAGTGACAGAGTTCTGATTGATGGTTGAAAAATCCCCTGTCTTAATAATTTCAACAAATTTTATTTACCAAGTAATAAATAACCATTATACAGGTAGCGCCGCTTTGCGCTGGTGGAATTTTTCACGGGCTCTGCTATATTTGTGATTGTGGAACATGACGAACTTACTATTTTTAAGGATTTCGGGGTTCTAGAACTACTTTTTGACCATACGGAATAAATGAAATATATGGCTTTGCTCTGACGATGTCCTTTCCACATTTTACGGATACTAATAGCCTTACAAAACATTTTTTCCTACGAAGGAAGAGAAAAACAAGAGCATCGATCAACTTTCGAAATTATTCAACGGTCTGCATGATTATAAGAACTCTATTTAGTTTAGTAGATAAAGGGGAAGTTCACCCTGAAGAAAGGTTTGTGGTAAAAAAAAAGCAGAAATAAATGATTTAAAAAATTGGTGAAGGTTTGAGGAAAAATCCATTTAAGATTGATAAAGTTAATAAAATTTTAAATGTTTGATTTGTGACGTCATATGCGATCAGCTGCTCCAGATGTTTTATAATATGTGAAATGCATTTTTTAATGGATCGCGATGACTTTTTTTTCTTTTTAAAAACTGGTGTGAAATTATTTTTCTATCGATATACCGAAGGTAAAAAAAAAATTGTTCAGTTCTTCTGCGAAAATGACATTTTATTGTTTTTATCATACGTTTTGTGGAAAAGCTGCTCGCATATGACGTCACAAATCAAATAATTGAAATTTTAATAACTTATTAATTCTTTGATGGATTTTCCTCGAACCTTCGGCAATATCTATCATTATTTTTTTTGCTATTTTCACAATGAACTTTTGTCAGGGTGAACTTCCCCTTTAAGGACATCTAATTTACGAAATCGTTCGTGATGATATTTGCCACTGTATCATTGTATACATAATAATAATATTGTAAAGCTTTTAATCATTGTACAGAAAGTTGGCTGGCCTAGTGGTGGTGATATTGCTTGTTGGTGCTATAGCAGGTGTTATTTACCTCGGTATCACTCTCGCATCACGTGTCGACGATGCAGACCCTATCGATAATGGCTATTACACGTATAGGGAGGCAACAGTTGCGTCTGATGCACCCCGCTGCTCGGAGATGGGAAGGTGGATATTTTATATTGATAATTTCATTCCATTCAAATTCATTATATTTCGCAAAATAAAATAATATGCAATCATTCACCATTGTAATATTGGGTGATTCGATAATATAATGATTATGCATTACTGAGCATGCTGAGTGAGGAGGCCTAATTGCGAGAGTTTCTTATACTTATATTGTTGAACAAGAGCCTATGGCAAAGTTACAGTAATTTTTGCCATCCAGTGGTAGCAAGCTGCCGTGGTAATGATTCTGAACAGCCAATCAGAATCAAGGATTTTAGCGAAGTAAACATCGGATGGCAAAGTTATACCATGATCATACCAACTTACATGCTACGTGCAACGGGACCCGCCACGGTTGTTGACGATGTTGATGACCATGATAATAATAAAACACAATCAACCTTGCTATCTTCTCTTTATTAAAATAATAACCCCATCTAGTGGGGTGTTGCAAGAAACTTACAATTGATCGCAAATCAAATTTGGATTAAAAAATATTATTGAAAATTATGCGTTCATTGCAAATTTGCATTTGACAGACGGTCTGCATCAAAGAATGCAGTGGAAGGGCCGAGGTGTAGTGGTTCTGACTCTCACCTTGTAAACAGAGGGTCGTGTGTTCGAATCCCACCGCGGTCTGGCGTCCTTTGGCAAGGCATTAATCCACACTTTGCCACTCTCGACCCAGGTGCTAAATGGGTACCCGGTAGGATGTGAAAGTCATTGTAGCTTGTCTAGTACTGTGTGCGCCTCACAGGCGACTGACTGGAATACTCCCCAAGGGAATGACTGATTGAATCCGATGGCCGGGGTAATGATATATCTGTAAAGCACGTAGACACGTCGTTCCGATGTATTAAGCGCTATATAAAAGCGAATTATTATTATTATTATTGTTATTATTATTATTGTTGTTGTTATTATCATTATTATTATTTTTTGTTGTTGTTGTTATTATTATTATTATTATTAATAATATCATCATCATTATTATTATTATTATTATTATAAATTGATTTCCTTTGGTTCAAACTCATCAGTCATTTCGAAATACGCATCTGAATTATTTTACAATCGATCACGTCGTTCCGATGTATTAAGCGCTATATAAAAGCGAATTATTATTATTATTATTGTTATTATTATTATTGTTGTTGTTATTATCATTATTATTATTTTTTGTTGTTGTTATTATTATTATTATTATTATTAATAATATCATCATCATTATTATTATTATTATTATTATAAATTGATTTCCTTTGGTTCAAACTCATCAGTCATTTCGAAATACGCATCTGAATTATTTTACAATCGATCGCAAATATTTTCTTCAACACCCCCTAAATCTCTAAAATAATTAATCTTACTAGAAACGTGTTATTGAATAAAGGAAGTGCAATTGATGCCGCCATCACTTCGCTACTTTGTGTGGGGATGTACAATATGCAAAGTGCCGGACTGGGAGGGGGAAACTTCATTCTCTTCTACGACAGGGAACAAGAAACGCCCTACTTCATCGATGCTCGGGAGAGGGCGCCAGCCGCTTCGCATCGCGACATGTACCAGAACGAGTCGGAGGACGCCTCATCATTTGGTAGGAATGCAGTACGATTGTATTGGTATCATGCAAGTATGATTGTATTGGTATCGACAAAGATTTAAGTGTATTCATTTGACAAATATACTAAGGCCATCAGCTTTCTTGAGTGTAGATTATCAGCGGACATTACCCCATCCGCTCTTTGATTAAACACATCCCCCCTCCTACTTGTGCTTGGTTCTCGGTCCCAAATCAAATATCTGAAGAAATAATAACACCGGATTAAAAATAAACATTACAAGCGGCGTAGTGAGAGCAAAAGTACTACAAAAAAAAAAAAGCGAGTAAGCACAACTTTTTGATCTTTTTTATGCAAAAAGTATTTTTACACATTTAAAAAAAGAATTTTTGATCTTTTTATGCAAAATTATATTTACTATATTTTGAAAAATAATTTTTATTCTTTTTTATGCAAAAAGTATTTTTCCTATATTTAAAAAATAATAGTACATAATATTTCATTCATTCCCTTTCCTTCTCTTCCTATTCTCCTTTTTCTTGGACATGAAAATTTTGGGGGTGGGGGGAGGGCATGGCCCCAAGCCCCCCATCTGTTCGCCAGTGATTGGAAAGGTGCAAATTTGAACCCATTTTCTTAGTGTATACGTTGTTTTTTTTTTAAATCATTATTCAGGACCGCTTGCCATCGGTGTACCGGGTGAGATCAAGGGGTTCTGGGAGGCCCACCGAAGCTTCGGGAAAAGACCGTGGAGGGAACTGCTCCAGCCTGTAATTGAGCTCGCTGAAGAGGGTTTTGAAATTGGTCAGCCCTTACACGAGGCAATGGATCAGTACCAAGATATCATTACGAACGATCCAAGCCTGAGGTTAGAGTCAATGTAAAAAATGGTTTTGATACTACAGGAGCTATCAGCACTTGATATCAACGATGCCTTAAATATCAGACCTACCTTTTTGACATCACTTCTTCTTATTGTAGAAAATCGAGTCATGGCGCATATATTCTTTTTTTTTTAATCTCTCCCTTTCCCTTTGTCTCCCATATACTCTCTCTTTCAGCCTTACTCTTCTCTGTGTAGGTTTGGTTACGCAGCAACGGTAAATACCCTCCCCCTTCGTTCGAAGACAGATAGAGAGAGAGAGGGGGGGGGACAGACAGAAAGACAGAGGGAGAGGGGCGGGGTGGGGGGGGGGTAACGATGCATGTCTGCCTTTCTTTGGAATGGGTATAAAGTTCTTCCTCAACATGCCCTACTGCCCTAAATACCAAACTGTGAACATTGCTTAACTTTACAGAAAAGAGAGCATAAGGAGTTATTATTGACATGATGGGATACATTTGCAACTAAGTTGATTTTTTTTAAATGTCATTGTCAGGGTTTGTAAAGAAAATAGTAACGAGATATTAAGCAATTTAACAAATAACACAAATTACAAATTCTTTTGAAAAGGGGATGAATGGGCAAGAAGGCAAACATATTTGTGGTATATAGTGAAATTCATTTTGTTTTAAATCTAATTCTTCAAAACTAAAATAAGTTGTCACATGCAGCTTCCTAATTGGGTGCAAGTAGACCTAAAGGTGCCAAATCTATTAGGACAAAATAGAAAGAATAGGATTTATTTTCCTCATTTCCAGTGAAATATTGACAGATGGAAGCGGAAACATCCTACAAGAGGGCGATATTGTATACCGCCCCAAACTGGCCAATACACTCCGAATAATAGCCGAGAGTGGGGCTGATGTATTCTACACAGGCAACATTGCAAGAGACATAGCTTCCGAAATAGCAGGCAGAGGTAAGAGTGTATTTAAAAAGATATCTTGGTAGAGGGGAAGATAATATAATTTCTTTTTTAATCAAAAGTGAATGATTTCGTGTCATTTTGACAAAAAAATGCATATAAGGCTTTGCCTTTCTGCCTCTCCTAATACTTTCATTTGTACATTTGTATTATTTGTTTTATATGTTTTCTTTATACTCCTTTATATGTGTGTATATATCTACATTGTTATATGTTTTTTAATGAAAGTATTGAATAAATGAAATGAAATGAAATGAAATTTCTTAAATGAAAATTCGATTAAGTTTGATAAGAATTTCCAGTTTACTTCTCTAATGACCCACTGACAAGGTATATATGCTAATTTCAACCAATTGTTTTAGAGGGCTATTGTGATTTCGCAGGGGTTTAATGTGGGAGGGAGACAGAAAGGGTGGGGGTCGTGGATAGAAATAGAAAGAGAAAATATACTCCAAATTCTTGCAATCAAATAAAGGTTGTTGGATTTCCTCTTCCCGAACACCAAAATTTCGTTATTAACCCCCCCGAAAAACAATCTATAAAATGGTGTTTTTAATTTTTTTGTAACGTTTAACAATTAACTGTGTTATCAGATTGGATTTACTCATGTTTGTCTGTAGCCCAACAATGAAAATCGTAATGAAAAATCTGAATTTTAGTTCTACAAGGCCCAACCCCCTAAAAAGAAGATGATAGCACTTTAGACAATCAGGGGAACAGCAGTGTCTAAAGGGGGTTTCACGCCGAAATTGCGCAGAGTTGCGTTGGCAAAACGAATGGCGGCGTAGTACAGTGTTGCGTAGTTTCTACGTAACATGCAACTCTACGCAGATCCCAATGTGAGGCCCCCTCAGATGTAACCATTCTAACCATATCAGTTTCAACAACAATAAAAAAAAAATACAAAAATTGAGCTTAATCTCGAAAGTATATTAATCTTCAAAGTTCAGAAGTGTGTAAAAGGTGTTTAAAAAAGTTGTATTTTTGTCTGTATCTTCGTTTGTTTGATTGTTTATTTTGACATGTTTCAGGTGGTCTGATCACGGAGGAGGATTTGGCAGATTACCAAGTGGAACGAAGGGAACCGTTGATTGTGACAATAAATAACATGCGTGCTTTCTCTGGTCCCCCACCCAGTAGTGGCGCTGTCTACTCACTCATCATGAATATACTTGAAGGTAATGTACGACGACGACGACTACGACGACGATGACTACCACTTCTACTCAGCTGCTTCTACTACTACTACTACTACTACTACTACTACTACTACTACTACTACTACTACTACTACTACTACTACTACTACTACTACTACTACTACTTCTACTACTACTACTACTACTACTAGTACTACTACTTTTACTACTAGGCTTGTTACTATTATTCATTCTTCACCACGATTACCACTTTCCATAACGACGATGATCATCATGGCGCCGCCTCCGACGACAACGATAATGTTGATAATGATGACGATGATGATGATTAAATTTGCCGTATGCGCAGGAATTTTATCATGGAGGGAGGAACATCGAATTGTTTTTTTTCTTTCAAAGAATTCATGCAAGCGGGTGTGTAGCGCAACCAAGCCGATTAAAACAAAATAATTGTTTTTGTCTGATCACTGTTTTGTTTTATTTAATATCTTTTTAGGATACGGATTTAATTCTAGGACGATGCAGTCGGTTGAGGGAGAAATCCTAGCATATCATCGGATCATTGAAGCTTTCAAGTTCGCTTATGGCAAGAGGAGTGCTTTAGGAGATTCAAGTTTTGTTAATTTAACAGAGGTACGCAGTATTCGGGGGTAGAGTAAAGAAACATTTCTAAATATAATCAAATAATCAAGTCGTTCTATCTGTTTAAGTATGCTTTTAAGTAGATCATCATTTTTGGTTAGTATAAGCATTAGGAGTAACCAAAGCGCAGTAGAGTATATTTATATAGTGGCTGCGCTATACAAATTAATTTATCATATTATTATCATCAATGTCGCAAAAGGGTTACATCTGTTCGCCAATTCCCCATAAAAGAGATATACATGTACAAATGAACCAATATCAAACAACAATAACAGTAACTGGACTATTTTATTCACTTTTTCCCCATGCTAGCTGGTGAGAAACATGACTGATCAGCCATACGCCGATGACTTCCGAACTAGAATCGACGACGACCGGACACACAATTATACGTATTACGAACCCGAGTTCCAACTGGTAGAAGACAGCGGCACTACCCATATATCGATCGTCGACCAGTACGGCAACGCAGCTGCGATTACGAGTACCATCAATACTTTGTAAGCTAGGAGGAATTAAATATTATTATAATTATTGTCTCTTGTATCAATTGGTGGTAGTGGGGGGGGGGGGGGGAGGGGCTCTATTTTGTCCTTTGTTGCTAATATCATGAATATAATAAAACAACAACCAAACCCTCCAATAATATTTTATAGCCTGCATATGATGATGATGTTATCAATGTACACATTTAAGAACAATGCTTGACAATTATCCCAAATTTCGAGATATATATTGTATGATTCTGAAGTGTTGTGGTAAAAAGATTTTTGCTCGACTTAAGGTACTCCAGGAAAAAGTTTAAGAAATCATCTAAATTCAATCTACTTTCTCTTTTCATTACCCCTCCCATCTCTCTCATTGCCTCCCTCCCCAACCCCGGTCGACCCCCCCCCTATTACTCTATCATAGATTTGGGTCCAAAGTCCGCGGAGAAAAGACAGGAATCCTTTACAACAATGAGATGGATGACTTCTCCAAGCCAGGAGAAAACAATGTATACGGTGTTCCTCCCTCGCCGTCGAACTACATAGAACCGGGAAAACGTCCGATGTCATCGATGACGCCTCTGATCGTGGTCGACAGGGAAGGTGACGTCAGACTTGTTGCAGGTGCATCGGGAGGGCCAAGGATAACCCTGGCTGCCAGTTTGGTATATATGTACTTTTTTCATTTCACTTACATGTTATTAGATTACTTGTCTTATTCAGTAGACTTCATGAAAATTAAAATGTTAATAATAAACATCTTCCTCATAGCCACCCCCTCCAAAAAAAAAGAAGAAGAGGAAGAAGCAGAAGACAGAGGAGGAGGAGAAGAAGAAGAAAAGAAGAAAAAGAAAGAGAGAGAATAAGAAGAGATAGAGAGAGGAAGAATTTAAAAAAGGAAGAAGAAGAAGAACAAGAATGAAGAGGAGGAGGAGAAGAAGAAGAAGAAAAAGAAGTAGAAAAAAAGAAGGAAGAAGAAGAATAAGAAGAAGAAGGACGAGAAGAAGAAGAAGAAAAAGAAAGAGAGAGAGAAGGAAGTAGTAAAATAAGAAGACTTAAAGAAAGAATAATGATGATACTATTTGATTTGTTTTGCTTTTTTCATCATGTCCAGGTGAGCGTTGAAAACCTTTGGTTCGGTTCAAGTATCCGCGATGCTATTGAGCGAAAACGGATATACCATCAATTAATACCCGAACAGCCGTACTATGAAGAAGGCTTTCCTCAGGCAAGTTTAAATAATTATTCTTTTGGTTTTGACAAGTAGCAATGTCAAGTAAATCAAAATAAACTTTAGTTTTGAGTTAGTGAGTTTCATTTCGAATGTACAGAAATACTGCATCTTAAAAATTAAATCTACATAATTAATCAAGGACAAATTACGAAGAAACAGATGTTTGTTTTTAAAGTGAATTTGTCAATCGGCAGGTGATAACTAGTCTGCTATGCAGACTCTGAATGGCTCGTGAGGTGGGATCTCAGCGCGCGAAGCGCGCTGCTGCTGGTTTGCAAAGCAAACCAAGCAAACCAGCCTTCGCTCGCCCTTTCAGAATCTGCAGCCACAGTAGACCTAGTCTGCTATGCAGACTCGTTGAATCAGCTGTGGTATACACACTGCGGATGTGGGTCTACATTTGTAGACTAGGTGATAACTATCTCTTTTTTTTTTATATCATGCACGTCCGTACAGCAATGTTGTCAAGGGCCACCACCAGTGGCGTACCTAGGATTTTCCACAGGGGGGCAAAACCGTCCGCCAAAAAATTTGACAAGCAAAAAAAAAAAAAAAAAAAAAAAAGGTCTTCGATCAAAAATAAAGGATTTCGAAGCAAAAAAAAAAAAAAAAAAAAAAAAAAAAAGGTCTCCGATTACAAATAAAGGATTTCGTACCAGAAACAAATTGAAAAGCTCGTCAGGGGGGGCAAAAAAAGGTTTTTCAAGCACGTCAGGGGGGGGGGGCAGAGTGCCCCCCTGCCCCCCCGTAGGTACGCTAGTGGCCACCACCCACTATTACAATACTTTTGACATTATTTTCTCTGTCTCACTTTAGGAAATCATAGATGGTCTCTCAGAGAAAGGTCATCAACCGGTGGTGTCTGGGAGGTCAGCTGTGGTCCAAGGCATTGAACGCCTTGATGATGGTTGGTTACGAGCTCATTGTGATACAAGGAAAGGCGGTCGACCTTCTGGATTCTAATTGATCACGCCCTAATTCATGGCCACGCCCATGGCGATCGAACTGTCATTTTTTTAACCATTTGACCAGGGGAGCGGTTCATTACATTTTCGTCCGACAAGTTTTCAGATCTGTTCCCGTGAATTTGATTGGCTAAGAACCACTGTTACTATGGTAACTGTCGGATAAAACAGGACATGTCGTTTGAAACGTCTGACAAGTCTTTTCATAAAACCCTCCCCATGAATTCACCCATAGCCGTAGTTCGATTGGCCAACTGAGACATTACCATTCATGTGCATGGTTTCCTTTTTTTTATCAGATACATGTTCTTTGTCATTCCTGTATTATTATATATTTTATACCTTTATTTTTAAGCTCAGAAAATTAATAGATCGAAGTCAAAGATCTGTTGCCAGAGAGTTGCGTTCGACTAGTAAGAAGCAACACAAATCAAACGCAAGTCCCAAATTATGCGCGCATCTGATTGGTTGAAAATCAAATTACGTTTGATAACATGTTTTCCTGCAACCGGGTCATATTCTATACCTAAAAAGCACAAAGTCTATTTAATTATGGTATCTGTTATTATTAGTTGGTATTTGTCAGTGAATGATAACCGGTCATCATGGTCATTGATGACATATTTCATGGAATAGTGACCGACGGGTATTTTATGAAAGTTTGAAAATGATTTTAAAATCGATCGGGTAAGGGGCCGGTTGAATGAAAATTTGGAAGAAAAAAAATCAAGTGCAAGTCCCAAATTGGCATATTTCATTGGGTAAAAATCAAGTTACGTTAGAATTTGGATTTGCATTTGATCGCAACTCTTTTTTTTGTAACCGACCCCTGTTTCTAGGTATTTTTTTAAAGGATGTTTTCATTGAATTCTCTCAAATCAAAATACAAATTCCATAAACAAGTTTTACAAATTATTTGAAACACGACTATGAATTATACACTAAATCCATATCTCGTATAATTATACAAATTATACATCAAACTTCAAATATACTGGAAATGCGTTTCAACAATTACAAAAGGAAATATTAACGAGATGTATTAAATGACAAGAGAGAAATATCAAAGCAAACTTCGATATTAAAATCCTGTTTCACGCATTACCTAATAGGGTGTTAAAAGAAACTTGCGATTGATCGCAAGTCAATTTTAGGTCATACAAATCAATTGAAAGTCATGCGTTTCATTGCAAATTTGCAATTGATTGACGGTCTGCTTCTTGTGTAAACATGTAATTTCTTTGCTCCAGTTAAAATTTATCTATCTCTTAAAAATTTTCATCTGAAATTTGCAACTGATTGCAAATTTCAGATTGATTGCAAATCAGATTTACGGCTTAAAGGTCTATTTCAGTTAATGAAACACAGCCAGATATCATGTGAATCTATTCACTATTTTTGTTCTCACGTGTATTTCTGAATTTCCCAGGCCCTTTAATAATTTTGCTTTAATGGCTATATAGGTTCATATACGGTTCATACAACTCAACAAAGTGCAAGTATGTATGCCTACTCTTATTTTATAGAAAAGGTATTATTAATTACTTTTCTCGTCGATGATAAAGATGATGATGATGATGATGATAATGGCGATTATGGTGATTTTATTTGATTATTCTATTTGAACCCGGTAAAATAGTCCTCGATCAGCCAATGGCTGGTTTTCAGAGAGGCCGTGCAATATACAAACAATACAAAGAATAATAAATCAGTATAAAATAAACTAAGTAAGACAAAAACCTTACATAAAGTGTGTCCCACAAAAAACAAAACCGAGTTTTATCGATGATTTTACAATAGACAAATGACCTACCATTGTAAAGCTTAGAATCTCCTCTTTCATCTGAAATTACTTAGATTATTTCTCATTCACGCATGAGTGAGCAAAAACAATTTGAAGAGGGGATACCAAAAAGTCATTTGGCGGGCTGTATCTGGGTTTCAAAGAGAAAACCACATTTTTAGAAAGGTCAATATCTGCTCTTTAATTTGATACCTCAAATACTGAAAATGGTCAAGAATTAACAAAGTTCTGGTTATTTGAAATAATATACCATCAATTAATACCCGAACAGCCGTACTATGAAGAAGGCTTTCCTCAGGCAAGTTTAAATAATTATTCTTTTGGTTTTGACAAGTAGCAATGTCAAGTAAATCAAAATAAACTTTAGTTTTGAGTTAGTGAGTTTCATTTCGAATGTACAGAAATACTGCATCTTAAAAATTAAATCTACATAATTAATCAAGGACAAATTACGAAGAAACAGATGTTTGTTTTTAAAGTGAATTTGTCAATCGGCAGGTGATAACTAGTCTGCTATGCAGACTCTGAATGGCTCGTGAGGTGGGATCTCAGCGCGCGAAGCGCGCTGCTGCTGGTTTGCAAAGCAAACCAAGCAAACCAGCCTTCGCTCGCCCTTTCAGAATCTGCAGCCACAGTAGACCTAGTCTGCTATGCAGACTCGTTGAATCAGCTGTGGTATACACACTGCGGATGTGGGTCTACATTTGTAGACTAGGTGATAACTATCTCTTTTTTTTTTATATCATGCACGTCCGTACAGCAATGTTGTCAAGGGCCACCACCAGTGGCGTACCTAGGATTTTCCACAGGGGGGCAAAACCGTCCGCCAAAAAATTTGACAAGCAAAAAAAAAAAAAAAAAAAAAAAAGGTCTTCGATCAAAAATAAAGGATTTCGAAGCAAAAAAAAAAAAAAAAAAAAAAAAAAAAAGGTCTCCGATTACAAATAAAGGATTTCGTACCAGAAACAAATTGAAAAGCTCGTCAGGGGGGGCAAAAAAAGGTTTTTCAAGCACGTCAGGGGGGGGGGGCAGAGTGCCCCCCTGCCCCCCCGTAGGTACGCTAGTGGCCACCACCCACTATTACAATACTTTTGACATTATTTTCTCTGTCTCACTTTAGGAAATCATAGATGGTCTCTCAGAGAAAGGTCATCAACCGGTGGTGTCTGGGAGGTCAGCTGTGGTCCAAGGCATTGAACGCCTTGATGATGGTTGGTTACGAGCTCATTGTGATACAAGGAAAGGCGGTCGACCTTCTGGATTCTAATTGATCACGCCCTAATTCATGGCCACGCCCATGGCGATCGAACTGTCATTTTTTTAACCATTTGACCAGGGGAGCGGTTCATTACATTTTCGTCCGACAAGTTTTCAGATCTGTTCCCGTGAATTTGATTGGCTAAGAACCACTGTTACTATGGTAACTGTCGGATAAAACAGGACATGTCGTTTGAAACGTCTGACAAGTCTTTTCATAAAACCCTCCCCATGAATTCACCCATAGCCGTAGTTCGATTGGCCAACTGAGACATTACCATTCATGTGCATGGTTTCCTTTTTTTTATCAGATACATGTTCTTTGTCATTCCTGTATTATTATATATTTTATACCTTTATTTTTAAGCTCAGAAAATTAATAGATCGAAGTCAAAGATCTGTTGCCAGAGAGTTGCGTTCGACTAGTAAGAAGCAACACAAATCAAACGCAAGTCCCAAATTATGCGCGCATCTGATTGGTTGAAAATCAAATTACGTTTGATAACATGTTTTCCTGCAACCGGGTCATATTCTATACCTAAAAAGCACAAAGTCTATTTAATTATGGTATCTGTTATTATTAGTTGGTATTTGTCAGTGAATGATAACCGGTCATCATGGTCATTGATGACATATTTCATGGAATAGTGACCGACGGGTATTTTATGAAAGTTTGAAAATGATTTTAAAATCGATCGGGTAAGGGGCCGGTTGAATGAAAATTTGGAAGAAAAAAAATCAAGTGCAAGTCCCAAATTGGCATATTTCATTGGGTAAAAATCAAGTTACGTTAGAATTTGGATTTGCATTTGATCGCAACTCTTTTTTTTGTAACCGACCCCTGTTTCTAGGTATTTTTTTAAAGGATGTTTTCATTGAATTCTCTCAAATCAAAATACAAATTCCATAAACAAGTTTTACAAATTATTTGAAACACGACTATGAATTATACACTAAATCCATATCTCGTATAATTATACAAATTATACATCAAACTTCAAATATACTGGAAATGCGTTTCAACAATTACAAAAGGAAATATTAACGAGATGTATTAAATGACAAGAGAGAAATATCAAAGCAAACTTCGATATTAAAATCCTGTTTCACGCATTACCTAATAGGGTGTTAAAAGAAACTTGCGATTGATCGCAAGTCAATTTTAGGTCATACAAATCAATTGAAAGTCATGCGTTTCATTGCAAATTTGCAATTGATTGACGGTCTGCTTCTTGTGTAAACATGTAATTTCTTTGCTCCAGTTAAAATTTATCTATCTCTTAAAAATTTTCATCTGAAATTTGCAACTGATTGCAAATTTCAGATTGATTGCAAATCAGATTTACGGCTTAAAGGTCTATTTCAGTTAATGAAACACAGCCAGATATCATGTGAATCTATTCACTATTTTTGTTCTCACGTGTATTTCTGAATTTCCCAGGCCCTTTAATAATTTTGCTTTAATGGCTATATAGGTTCATATACGGTTCATACAACTCAACAAAGTGCAAGTATGTATGCCTACTCTTATTTTATAGAAAAGGTATTATTAATTACTTTTCTCGTCGATGATAAAGATGATGATGATGATGATGATAATGGCGATTATGGTGATTTTATTTGATTATTCTATTTGAACCCGGTAAAATAGTCCTCGATCAGCCAATGGCTGGTTTTCAGAGAGGCCGTGCAATATACAAACAATACAAAGAATAATAAATCAGTATAAAATAAACTAAGTAAGACAAAAACCTTACATAAAGTGTGTCCCACAAAAAACAAAACCGAGTTTTATCGATGATTTTACAATAGACAAATGACCTACCATTGTAAAGCTTAGAATCTCCTCTTTCATCTGAAATTACTTAGATTATTTCTCATTCACGCATGAGTGAGCAAAAACAATTTGAAGAGGGGATACCAAAAAGTCATTTGGCGGGCTGTATCTGGGTTTCAAAGAGAAAACCACATTTTTAGAAAGGTCAATATCTGCTCTTTAATTTGATACCTCAAATACTGAAAATGGTCAAGAATTAACAAAGTTCTGGTTATTTGAAATAAGGCTTGAATTTCAATAATTTCATAAAATTAAGAGGTTTTACAGGCTAGCGTTCAAACTCACTTGACACTCCGTTTTGTTGACGATCAGCCATGCATTATAAGTCTTTTGTTAACCATGCGATAGCCTCTGTGGGAAACCGGTGAAAACACGTTTATTTAATGAAATTATGGAAATACAAGCATTGTTTCGAGGGAACATAACTTTTTTACTTCTTGACCATTTTTTGTGATTAAGGTATCAAATAAAAGAGCAGATATTGAACTTTTTAGGCATGTGATTTTCTTTTTGAAATTCAGATACCCCCCGCCAAATGAGTTTTTGGTATCCTTTCTTCAAATTGTTTTTGGTCACTCAAGCGTGAATGTGGAATAATCTAATAATATCAGATGAAAGAGGAGATTCTAAGCTTTACATTGGTAGGTCATTTGTCTATTGTATTTATGATTTGTTATGATAAATCATCGCTTAATCTCGGTTTCGTTTTTTCTGGGACGCACTGTACAACAAGTGGAATGCCTCTGGTGGTCTCACCTGCATCACGCGATTCAATATAGCAGCAGTGCTGACTTTGAAAAGTACTATAAAATAATTATTCACAAAAACACCATTCATATAATGATTCAATACTATGTTCATTGACATTTGACCTTGATCATGTGACCTAAAACTTGTCAGTGATACTTGATTACCCCTATATCCACATTTTATACACTATATCTATTAACTTTGAAAGTTATGACAGCAATCTAATAGTTACCTCTAAAATGGCAAAAGTTCAATGACCTTAAATGACCTTTGACTTTGGTCATGAGACCTGAAACTCGCATGAGTTGTTCAGTGATACTTGATGACTCAGTATGTCCAAGTTTTATGAACTAGACCAATATACTTACCATGCTTACTGAGTTATGATGGTAATTCAACAAATATCCCCAACATGACCAAAGTCCATTGACCTTTGACCTTGGTCATGTGACCTGAAACTCGCTCAAGATGTTCAGGGATACTTGCACTCTTATGTCCACGTTTTATGAACTAGACCAATACACTTACAGATATGTGATGGTAATTCAACAAATGCCCCCAATTTGGCCAAAGTTCATTGACCCTAAATGACCTTTGACCTTAATCCTGTGACCTGAAACTTGCACAGGATGTTTAGTGATACTTGATTACTCTTATGTTCAAGTTTCATTAATCAGATTCATACACTTTCAAAATTATGATGGTAATTCAACAGATACCCCCAATTTGGCCAAAGTTCATTGACCCTAAATGACCTTTGACCTTGGTCATGTGACCTGGATCTCAGGCAGGATGTTTAGTAATACTTGATTAACCTTATGGCCAAGTTTTATGAACTAGACCAATACACTTTCAAAGTTATGATAGTAATTTAAGAAATACCCCCAATTTGGCCAAAGTTCATTGACCCTAAATGACCTTTGACCTTAATCATGTGACCTGAAACTTGCACAGGATATTTAGTGATACTTGATTACTCTTATGTTCAAGTTTCATGAATCAGATTCATAAAATTTCAAAGTTATGATGGTAATTCAACAGTTACCCCCAATTTGGCCAAAGTTCATTGACCCTAAATGACCTTTGACCTTGGTCATGTGACCTGGATCTCAGGCAGGATGTTTAGTAATACTTGATTAACCTTATGGCCAAGTTTCATGAACTAGGTCCATATACTTTCTAAGTTATGCTGTCATTTCAAAAACTTAACCTTCGGTTAAGATTTGGTGTTGACACCGCCGCCGCCGTCGGAAGCGCGGCGCCTATAGTCTCACTCTGCTATGCAGGTGAGACAAAAACCAAAAGGAAAGGTGTATGATGATGAAGAAGAAGAAGAAGAAGAGGAAGAAGAAGAAGTTGATGGTGGTGGTGGTGATGGTGATGATAATGATTATGAAGCCGGAATACGATTCAGATGTCACGTCATGTGTTTTTTCCTCTTTCGAACTAGAAGTTTTATGATAACCATGCGAGTGGTAACTATTAAAAAGTAATAACATGAATAATAGAATGAATTGGTAGTAGCAGTATCGACCATGATGAAGAAAATGATTTAATTGTATATCGTTTCGAGCTAGTTCCTCCGATAATGACACATGGAAGCTAAACACTCGAAGCAAATGAATAAAACAATGAAAAGAAGGGACAGACATAACAGAGAGAAGCAGTTTAGGATGTTTTATCACGATTGGTTTAAAATAAGAGCTGTGTATATTTTCGATTAATCGTATCTTGGCTTCTAGCTGAATATTATTTTGCTCACATTTTATTTACAAATCTGTATTTTTACTTTTAAGTTTTTGAAGAATTGTTTTACACAGGACGCGTTACATTTTTTATAGCTCAATATATATCACATGGGAAATGTTTTTAATAATATGCTATATGTGTATAAAAAAACATTAAAAAATGTGACAAAAACCCGCCATTTTTGACAATGCTGCCAATTTGAGTACCGTTGAGTACCGTGATACCATTTTTTCCAACCTGTTTTGATTAAAATTGAGTTGGATTTAGTGTCAAAGTTTATTTCAAAAGTGGACTAAAAGTTTTCATTGGATATTCAGTGTGTTAACTCTATTCGATATAAAATGCAAAATATATGTATATTTGCTAAAATTGTATTAAAATGAACGAACTTTATTTTCTCTGAAAGTCGTTTATAAAGTATTTGTTTTTAGTGTCAGCGCATAGAAATGTATTTCATGAAATTATATTGAGTAGAAACTAGAATTGATTCATTTTGTCAATGGCAGGGGCGGAAATCTCTCCCAAAAGGTAGGGGGGCACAGGGGCGGATCCAGCCTTCGCCAATAGGGGGGGGGGGGCGGAAATTTGTTTCAGCCATATTTTCCCCGATCGGCAGCTCGAAGATGATTTTTGTTTGTTTATTTGAAGGGATAGTCCTCATTAGTCACTTTTTAGCTTTATTCTTATAAATTAATATATAATATCATAATCCTTATTCATATGATGCGAGCGCGAAGCGCGAGCTAATTTTTTGAAATTTTATGTATTTTTTCCTAAAATTTGAACATTCTGGGCAATGTTTGTTATCCTGAAAAAGATGTGTATGCAACTTAATAATTACTACAAACACAAAGCGCGAGCAGAAATGAACTGATGGAAAAGATACCTGTTAAAGTAGCATTTAACAATCAAATAATGCGAGCGCGAAGCGCGAGCTATTTTTTTTTGGTGACATTTTCACCCAAAGAATTGAAATTCTTAGCACTTTTTGTAACTCAAGCAGAATAGGTATATAAGTAAACAATTGATGCGAAGCGCGAGCAAAAAATTTCGAGATTTAGTCCTATAATATTTACTGAACGAGACACTCTATTCATGTTTTGTAAATCATGAAAAGGATGAGTATTAATAATGCGAGCGCAAAGCGCGAGCAGAAAATTTTTATATACGTTTTGAACTGGTACCTGTTGAAAAGGTAACTGTTAAGGACTGCTTGCACTTAGCCATGAAGGCGTTACATATTTCAACAATCAAAAGATGCGAGCGCGAAGCGCGAGTTGAAAATGTTTTGAACTTTCTAAAGAAAGAATGGAAAATTTTAATCAGTTTTTGTAATCGTGAACAGGATAGCTATATAATTTAATAATTGATGCGAGCGCGAAGAGCGAGCAGAAAAAAAAAAAATCGAGATTTAGACCTAAAAATGGGCCACTCTGTTCATGTTTTGTAAATCATGAAAAGGATGAGTAATAGGTTACAGCCCGATAGACCGCGGGTCCGATAGACCGCGGGTCCGATAGACCGCGGGTCCGATAGTCCGCGGGTCCGATAGACCGCGGGTCCGATAGACCGCGGGTCCGATAGTCCGCGGGTCCGATAGACCGCGGGTCCGATAGACCGCGGGTCCGATAGACCGCGGGTCCGATAGTCCGCGGGTCCGATAGTCCGCGGTGTGTGTAAAATTATGATCAGGATATAGTGAGATACAATGCCATCAAGAGGTCAAAAGGCCAATGATACGAGTCCATGGGGTTCTATAACGATGACCCAAAGGACAATCGCCCCCTGACATCTACTTCAAGGAAAATATTATCCCCATATTTTTATCGTCAGTGACTGTTACGTCCCCCCCCCCGGAAATTTACCCTCTAGACGCCATACGGAGCCTCTAAAATGCCATCGACTTGACGACATGGCGAGATACTTCATCTTGCCATGTCGACTAAATAAGCTTATTATGTCCGCATGGCGCGATACGTTATCCTGCCACTTATAAAAAGTTATATGTCAACATGGCGAGATGTTTTATCTTGCCAAGTCGACTTAAATAAGTTACATGTCAACATAGCGATATATCGGGATTCTCGCCGGGACTTGTACACTTCATATCTCGCCATGTGGACATATCGACTTGACAAGATAGAATATATCGCTATGTCGAAATAATAAGCGTATTAATTACTTAGGCGGCGGAAGCGGGGGGGGGGGGACCTTTCCCCCCTAAATTTGAGGTGGGGGACGGTCCCCCCTAGATTTTTAGTTGAGAACCTTTTTTTTTGCTTGTCAATTTGTTTTCTACGTCCCCCCCTAAATTGAGGTGGACCCCCCCCCCTAAAATCCTTTTGTCCCCCCCCCTAATTTTGGATGATAACCTTTTTTTTCTTGTCAAAAAATTTTGGTGGTCCTTCCTATAAATTTTGGTTGACTTGCTTGTCAAATTTTTTACCTGTGTCCATCCCAAAATTTCAGGTGGACCCCCCTAAATTGTTTTGCCTTCCGCCGCCAATGATTAATTAAGACATGGCAAGATAAAGTACCACGCCGTGTCGTCACGTTGATGGCATTTTCAAGGCTCCGTACTAGGGGTAATTGTCTGGAGGGTAAATTTCCGGGGGGGGGGGGGGTATCAGCCCCCGGCGGTAAAAATATGGGGATAATATTTTCCTTGAAGTAGTTGTCAGGGGGTGATTGCCCTAATTGGGTTATTGTGATAGAACCCAGGCGTGGATCCAGGATTTCGTGGGGAAGGGGGGGGGGGCAAATTTGACCTGATTTTTGGCGCCCATATGTGTACTTTTCGAAAAATAGCGCCCACTCCCTCCCGGCAAGGCTAACTTAAGTGCCTTAAATGGATTTTGAATTATCTTATAATCACATTTAAAAAAAACAAAGACCACTTTTTCATGTGTTCTTGAAAAAAAAATCCATAAATATATAATGTAATATCAATGGGAGCGCGAAGCACGAGTGATTTTTTTTTTTTTTTTGGGGGGGGTTCAATTTGGTTTAACTTCTAACCAGAGTAGGCCCTACTAGAATATTGTGTGAACGGGAGCTGTAGTTTCTGTACTGTTGTGTTAGAATACCCTTCAATAATATTAATGATAACCTCTTGTGAATAATGCAATCTCGAAGCAATCGACTAATTCTCCTCATCAGTGGCGTATTTATTCAGCATGGGTGCAAGGGGGGGGGTGGCGAGGGCACCAAATTGAAAAAAAAAATGAAATGGGGGGGGTAGACGTCAAAGAAAATCTGAGATTTCATTCTTAAAAACAAATTGAGGTATCTCACAAGGCCTAAATAAATAATGAGAACGGGAAGCGCGATCTTTTTTTTTATAGACTTTTCATGTATCATATCCTGAAAGCCTAAGTCAGGGGCGGACCAAGCTTCCGCCAATCGGGTGAGGGGCCATTTTTTCACCCATATTTTCCCCGATCGGCCGCTCAAAGTTGATTTTTTTTTTGTTTCTTTGAAGGGGTTGTCACAGTGCCGTAATGAGCCAACAATTTCGAGGGGGCTCGATATGGTGTATGGCATAAAATTAATAAGAAGTTGCCAGTGAGCGAAGCGAGCAAGCAAATATCCTGACATTTTTATTACAAAAATACAAGGTTGTGATAGATTTTGACATAATATTTGGAAAATAATATTATATTTCATCCTAATCCCTTTTCTTTTCTCTCTATTTTTTCTTAGTCTTGATTCTCTCTATTTTTTCAACAGTCATTTCCTAGTTTTACTTTATAAGCAACATAAATGTGTAATAATCTCTTAAGCCCTATGTAATCTAAAAATGAAATTTTATGTATTTTGTCCTGAAAATTGAACATTTTGGGCAATGTTTGTGAACCTGAACAGGACGCGTATGTAACTAGATAATTACCACGAGCGCGAGCAGAAATGTTAAATATTCGTTCTGGCCTGGTCGAAAAGGGACCAGTTAAGGATGTTTTGCAGTTAGCCATTAAGACGATACACATTTCAACGATTAAATAATGCGAGCGCGAAGCGCGAGCTGAACATTTTTGATATTCCAACCTAAAAAGATGAGATTTCAAATCCCCCAATGGGACATTCGATTCATGTTTGTCAATCATGAAAAAGGATGGGTAATTTTTGGTATCTTCCTACAATAATAATGCGAGCGCAAAGCGCGAGCAGAAAATTTTTGATATTCTGATTCGAAACTGGATAATTTTAGCACGTTTTGAATAAGATCAAGCTTTGTATCTCAATAAACATGCGTGCGCGTGTTTTAGAGTTAGACAGAATCCTGGCAATCTGAATACATTTCATTCTTCATCATAAAAATCAATAATGCGAGCGCAGAGCCCGAGCTGAAAACAATATTTGAAATTCCGATATGAAAAGGGTCAATTTAAGAACTGTTTACAGCACTGTGTATATAGGGAAATTTGATAGCACTATATAAATAATGCGAGCGCGAAGCGCGAGCTGATATTTTATTATTTATTTGACCTAGGATCGAGACATTTTAGGCCTAAGGACATTTTATCATCATATAAGAATGATGACTATCTTCTATTTCTTTTCCTAAAACTTGTTGATATTTATATCTGAAAAAGGGACAATTTAGTTATTATGAATTCATACAAATTTTATTTCATATATTTATTAATCTGTTAAGCCTAATGAGTGTGTGAAATTTGTTGACAGTGCATGAGGCCTGAAAACTGGATATTTTAAGTATTTTTGTTATCATGAATAGGTTTCATCGGTTGATATATTTTTAGCAAATAATGCGAGCGCAAATTGCGATCCGGAATTTTTTAATGGGGGGATTTAAGTAGTTTGTTATAGAATTAATATATAGGTATACATAACTCACCAATCAAAATGCGAGCGCACAGCGCTAGCTCATAGGCCTTTATTATTTTTTTTACAAGCGAGACACCTGACAAGGTATATTTAGAGAATCTTAAATGAAATATAAAAAGACAATAGGTAGGCCTACTTGGCAAATAGTGCGAGCGCACAAAATGTTGCAAATGTTGATTCAAACCATAAAACGGACATTTTCCAGAGCACTTAAAAACAGAAATTGGTAAATAAAACAAAATAATGAAAGATCGATGTCCGAGCTGAATTTTTTTTTGTATATTGATATCAAAACTTGATATTTTAAACTACTTATCAGCCTATTGAGCAAGATATGTATCTCATTGAACAGGCAATGCGAGCGCGATGCGCGAGCGAAATTTTAATATAGTGACATTAAATATTTTTAAAAATTGTTTTCCAAGTCTTCTCCTGATCTTATTTTATTCACTCGTCTTCCTCCTTTTATGTTTTGTGTTCTTTTTTCTCCTTTCTTTCCCCCTTTTTTTCTTTCCCCGTTTTTCACAATTTATTTGCTCTGTCAATAGGGGGGGGGGGTTGCCCTCGGGCCGCCTCGATCCGCCTATGTTAGTAGTTGTTATGATGAACACGATGCATATCTATTAAGATATGAATGCGACCGCGAAGCGCTAGCTGAAAACTTTTATAATGATGAAATGAAAAATACATTTTCAGTTGTCAGGTTAGAATATCAAATATTTTCAGCTTGTGCTTCTCGTTCGCATAAAAAACTGTAAGGTCGGGATGCGTATATAACTAAACAATTTATGGATGCCAGCGCGAAGCGCGAGCTCAATTTTTTATATACCGACTTAAGGACTAAGGTATAATTCCTATTCTAATTGCTTGTCCTTTTTCTCTTCCTTTTTTCTGTTTCTTACCCCTTTTTTGCGCCACCATGGGGGGGGGGGCAAAATCTTTGCCCCCTGGATCGGCCTATGTATGTTGACTTGAAAAACACTAACACTTACATGTGGGATTGAAGCAGAGGATGAATACCTCATTAATCAAATATTGCGAGCGCGTAGCGCGAGCTGAATTTGATAATAACCCTTTTTTGTGACCCTGAACAGGGTATCTATCTCGCTAAACATACTTAAAACTCGAAAACATTGTTTTTTCTGTTATCGTAAAAACGGGATATTTTAATTCAGCCGCATTAATTTAAGTTTTTTGGGCAGGACATATATTTCACTATAAACAGGCAATACGAGCAATGTTGCACCCCCGGTCGAAAATGAATTTGCATGAAGCCCCCTAAGTTCAAGGTCAATTTGGCGCCCTCGGTTGAACATAAACTTGGCGCCCCCATGTGAAATATAACTTTGTCCTCCCTCCCCCTCTCTGAAACATGTATTTGACGCATTATGGTCAAAATTCAAATTAGCGCTCCCCAGGTTCGAACATCAATTTGGTGCCCCGCTAGATCGAACATCAATTCGGCGCCCCATAGTTCGAACGTCATTTTGGCGCCATCAAATCGACGTCCAGGTCAACATCTCCCTCTTCCGTTTCCCATCTCCTTTTCTTTCTTTTTTCTTTCTCTTATCCTCATTCCCCTTCCTTCCTTTCTCTTTCTTTCTCTCTTTCTTTCCCCCTCCTTTTTTCCCCCTTTTCTTCTCTTTCTCCCATCTTTTCTTTCTCCCTTTTCTTCTCTTTTTCTGCCTTTTCTTTCCCTCTTTTCCTCTCTCTTTTCTCGTTTTTCCTCTCTTCACCCCTTACTCTCTCTTTTTTCGTCTCTTTTCCTCTCTCTATCTCTTTTCTTATCTTTCTTCCCATCTTCCTCTCTCTTTAAATATTATTCTCTTCCTTCCTCTTTTTTTCTTCTTCTTTCCCCCTTTTCCTTATTCTGTTCTTTTCTTTCTTTTCCCTCTTCCACTTTTTTCTCTTTCCCCCTTTACTTCTCCCTTTTTCTTTTTCTTTCCTTTCCCCCTTTTTTCTCTTTTAATCTTTTTTCTTCTCTCCCTCCCCTTCCTCCCTCTCTCTCTCTTTCTTCTCTTCTTTTCCCCTCTTCCTCTCTCTCTCTTTTTTCTTATCTTTCTTCCCATCTTCCTCTCTATTCAAATATTCTTCTCTTCCTTCCTCTTTTTTTTCTTCTTTTTCCTCCTTTTCCTTTCTCCTTTTTTTTTCTTCTCTTCCTTTTCCCTCCTCTTTTTTTACTCTTCTTTCCCCTTTTCTTCTCCATTTTTTTGTTGTCTTTCCTTTCCCCTTTTTTTCTTCTCTTCCTTTCTCCTTCTTACTTTCTTTTCTATTCTCTTCTTTTCCCATCTTCCTCTTGTTTTATTCTCTCCCTTTTCCCCTCTCCCCCCCCCCTTTTTTTGAGCTGGGGGTGGGGGGTGAGGCAGTTCCCCCTCGGCCCCCCATGGATCCGCACCTGATAGAACCCCATGGCCTCGTATCATTTGACCTTTGGACCTCTCGATGACATTTGATATATCTGATCATAATTTTACACACACTGCGGTCTATCGGACCCGCGGTCTATCGGACCCGCGGACTATCGGACCCGCGGTCTATCGGACCCGCGGTCTAACGGACCCGCGGTCTATCGGACCCGCGGTCTATCGGACCCGCGGTCTAACGGACCCGCGGTCTATCGGGATGTCCCCGAGTAATATGGGGTCTTCCTACATTAATAATGCGAGCACAAAGCGCGAGCAGAAAAATTTTGATATTGTGATCTGAAACTGGATAATGATTTAAATAGAAAAAAAGTTGAGTATCTAAATAAACATGCGCGCGCGTTTTTCATATTTAGACCTAGAATCTAGGCATTCTAAATACATCTTTAATTATGAAAATCATGAAACTTTGATATTCCGATCTGAAAAAAAAGAGTCAATTTCAGCTTTATATTTCGAGCACTTTGTAGAAAAATTGTAAGGTGGATATGGATCGCACTTAAAAAAGAGCTGATATTTTCATTATTATTACTCTGAGTTTTGACATAGGACCGGGACATCCTTACGACATGTCATCATATGAAAATGATGACTATCTTCCTATTCCTCTTGCTAAGCGAGATGAAACAAAAGGGACAATTTGATTATTAAATTAATATCATATTTATCAATGCCTAATGAGGGCGCGAAATCTGATGATATATATTATGGCATAAAAACTGGACATTTCACTTTTGTAATTATGAATAGGATGCATCAGTTAATGTATTTTTAACCATTAATGCGAGCGCAAATTGCGAGCTAAAATTTTTTGATAAACTGTCATGATAAGGGGATTTTAAGTAGTTTGTTGTATAATCAATATTGAAACATATATAACTCGCCAATCAAAATGCGAGCGTGCAGCGCGCTAGCCAATACGTCTTAACAATCAGATCTGAAAAGGGATATTTTGAAAACTTTATGAAATACACGAAAATAATAGGTACCTGAAAATTTGCGAGCGTGCAGCGCAAGCAGCAAATGTTAATATTCAGACCATAAAACTGACATTTTTACAGAGCACTTTTTAAAAATCAATTTGTAAATCACACAAAATAATGAAAGTTCGATTTCCGAGGTGAAATATGTTTTGTATATTGACTTCCAAACTTGACATTCGAGCTCCATATTGAACAAGATATGTAAATCACCTAACAGGCAATGCGAGCGCGAAGCGCGAGCGAAAATTGTATATAGTGGCACGAAAGATTTTTTTTATTTTCCAAGTCTTCCCCTCATCTTATTTTATGCACTCGTCGTCCTCTTCTTTTTCTCCTCTCTTTTCCCTCCTTTATTCATTTCTTTCCCTTTTTTCTTTTTTTGCTCCGCCAAGGGGGGGGGGGGGGGCGGGCCCCTCGGCCCCCTGGTCTGCCTACGGGGACAAGGGGCGGGAAAATTTGACAAGCAAAAAAAAAGGTTATCATCCCAAAAGTAAGGTCATCTCGTCCCAAAATACATGTTTTATTTCGATTTAGAATGATGTATTTCTTACCATCATTAAAGACCAAAAATAGTAGGGGGGGACATTTGATATTGTGTCCCCCCTACTATTTTGAGTAGGGGGGACATGTCCCCCCCCCCTGGGATTTCCGCCCATGGTCAATGGTAATCATCGCTCAACGTTGTCAGTCAATCACATGTCACGATGGAGCTTGGTTAAGCGTATTGACACTCATTCGGAAATAAGAAATAAAAGGAAAAATCAGTTATGTACAACTTCGAGCATTGATTGCAAATCAAAGAAGAAAATGATCAAGGCCCCGTCCCATCTTTCAAAGAGTTAAGATTGATACAATCAACAGTAAGTGTCATAATTTTTTTCTTTAGGAAATTTGCACAAACATACTGAATTGTCAAGAAAACAGTGAACTTAATGTATGAATTGAATATACCTCATAACTAAAAAATATTTCGAAGAAACATGTATTTTAGATGTTGACGTTGCTGGCTTTCCATAGTTGTGATTGATTGGATCAATCGCAACTCTTTGTAAGTTGGGACCCAGGACCCCGTCTTACAAAGAGTCAGTGCGGTCGATTAAAATCAAAATCATATTGCGATTGATATGAATGTGTGTAGGAGTTTTAGATCGATCTCAATTTGAGTTTGTTTTTAATCTATCACAGCTCTCTGTAAAACGGGGGCCAGTTCTCGCATTATTCACGTGTTTTCAGAGATGAAAACTTTAACCAATACCAAGTCACGAGTGAAGACTAGACTCCAAACTATCTGTCTGTATTAAGATAGCCATAGTACAAAGGAAATGTAGTCTTACTACTTCAGACTCTGCATTATGCACTATGTAGACAAAAGTCTATGGCCCGTATTCTGAAGTTGGGTTTAACTTAAACTCAGGTTTAAAGTTGTGGTTTAAGTATGGATAGCCAAATGTTACATAAATCACTAACAGTAGAGATATCATATTTCAGCTCATTTGGCTCTCAAATCATTCATATTTTTTGTATAGGAAGTATACAGAGATGGTTGTCTTCACCATCGATGAATCAGGAAAGAGCACAGTAAACATAAGAAACATACAATTTAATAAAAACTTTGACACTTTTGGCTTCCCATAATTTTAGCACAGAGTTAGACCATGGTCTAAGTTAAACCTGACTTCAGAATACGGGCCTGAGCCTGCAGATTACTCATCGATAACCACTTCAGGACAAATGAATGCACAATAACTTCAAACATTTGATAACATGAAAGTAAGATGAAGTGTAACCTAACTAGGGGCGGTCCTTGGGTATTTTGAAATGGGAATAGGGACGATCTAAGGGTGATATTATTTTTTTTCAATTGCATGATAGAAGTGTCATAAAATTCCATGACCAAGAGCTCTCACTCACTATTTTCAATCTCTCATCCTCTCCCTTTCATTATTGTTTTCTTTTGCTTTTCTTTGTTTTTCATTACTTTCTTTCTCCCTCTCCCCTTCCTTTCTTTCTTTAATTCTCATTCATCCTTTCTTTCATTCATTCTTTATTCCTATCCCCCTCTCTCTCTTTCTTTCCTTTCTTCGTCCTTTCTTTCTTATACGCTATACAAACTCTTTAAAGAAATAAAAACACAGGATGTAAAATATTTCCATATTATTTCAGTTCCACACTATATACAAGCATCTAAACAATATTGGTGAAAAACAAATCTGAATTTTGGTGTATAATACAAAAAATTCAAGCACAGAACGCAACATTCCAATGACACGTTTTTTTTCCTCAAAAATTTATAGCAGACCTTCTACTAATTCCATTTAATTCAAAGCAAATGTTAAACTATACACAAATGCATAATGTACATGAAGAGCCTTTCTATTTGTGTTTAAAAGAAAAGGCAGGGCAGGGGGGGGGGGATAATTACATCATATTACATGTGCACTGACAATAAGAAACACGATTGTAGGGCTCTCTCTAACACCAGGGCCCCATCTTACAAAGAGTTACGATTGATCTAACTCTATGGAAATCCATCAGTGTCATAATTTGTTCTTCAGAAAATTAGCACAATGTCCTTTGTAAACAAAGAGAAGCACAGTGAATTTTTAAGAAAACAATTGATGCATGAATATACATCAGAGCTAGAAAATATTTTGAACAAATATACATGATACATGACGTTGCTGGCCATCCATAGTTGCGATTGATCGGATCAATCGCAACTCTTTGTAAGACGGGGCCCCAAAAAACCAGCTGGCCAACTGTACAGTAAGTACATGTACATGTAGTCATGAGCAGGCTAAGACATAAGAATCAATGTTAACAATATATTACATACGGAAAACTTTGTGCACTCGTGATTCATGTGCTCACAATGTCCTCTGGTGTTAACACAAAAAAATCTTTATCTTGGTCTAGTGACTCTAGTACATGTATATAGTGAGTAAATATGCACAGTAAACTATTTTGTTTTCATTCCAGGGATTGTACTTCTGTGTTCACATTTCCTTATTTCATTCATAAAATAGTTAATATAATATAATATAATTTGTATTAAACTGGCTGGCATTTTTAAGGGGCTGTGGCTTTGCAGTGCAAGACCGCTAATTTTTATTATTATTTTTATTACAGATGTGTTAACATTTCAATCATTATTGATGAAAGTTACATGTACATGTATACCATAATATCATTGTTCCATAATATTTGGGATACTGTGACAAAGTAGATCGACCTGTTAACGATGTAAAGTATATGAAAGAAATTAATTATTTATACATTTTACATGTAGCAAGGCAAGAGTAGAATTCATCTGATTGGCCACAGGCAAAGGGACTAAGGGGGTGTATTAAGGCCAGGAATCTATCCAAACAATAACTTGAAAGTTGAAATAAAATGGTTTAAATCAGGAATTAACAAACTTCCAAAGTTTGGAGTAACCTCAAGCCTACAGTTGTATTTAAATTTGCAACACCTCCTGTACAATGTGCATGTGTATGTTCGATAGGCAATAACCACATTGACCTTGACCTTTGGAAAACCAAATCATGAGAGCATTGTTTGTTTGTTTTTAACCCAAACAAACATATTCTACTAGTCTTTTTTTATTATTCTTCAATCTCCAAAGTTTGGATTCCATGGGTACCCACGTGGTATGACAGTAAAATGTAGCAAGAATTGAAAACGCACTTTAGGGGCCCGTCTTACAAAGAGTTACAATTGATCCGATCAATCACAACTATGGAAAGCCAGATACTAGTAAGTCAAAATATAAAATGCATGTTTATTAAAAAAAATTCTAGATATGATGTATATTCATAAATTCATTGATTTCTTGACAATTTGTTGTGTTCTCCTTTATTTAAAAAGGACATTTTGCAAATTTCCTGTAGAAAAAATTATGAGACTGATGGATTTCCATAGATCAGTAACGATTGATTGGATCAATCATAACTCTTTGTAAGATGGGGCCCATGATCCTGCAACACAAAACTTGTTCGATAGGCAATAACCACATTGACCTTGACCTTTGGAAAACCAAATCATGAGAGCATTGTTTGTTTGTTTTTAACCCAAACAAACATATTCTACTAGTCTTTTTTTATTATTCTTCAATCTCCAAAGTTTGGATGCCATGGGTACCCACCTGGTATGACAGTAAAATGTAGCAAGAATTGAAAACGCACTTTAGGGGCCCTGCCGCCCGTCTTACAAAGAGTTACGATTGATCCGATCAATCGCAACTTTGGAAAGCCAGCTACTAGTAAGTCAAAATATAAAATGCATGTTTATTAAAAAAAATTCTAGATATGATGTATATTCATAAATTCATTGATTTCTTGACAATTTGTTGTGTTCTCCTTTGTTTAAAAAGGACATTTTGCAAATTTCCTGTAGAAAAAATTGAGACTGATGGATTTCCATAGATCAGTAATATTTGATTGGATTAATCATAACTCTTTGTAAGATGGGGCCCATGATCCTGCAACACAAAACTTAGTCACTAATCATAAACTTGATTTTCGCAATTGATTGGACATTGTACTGTAAATACAATTACATGTACATCACTGGAAAAATCAATAGCTATGCTTTGGGTACGGTAATTATGGACCAAGAACACTGTTTCATCGGAAAATCATACACTAACCAGGGATGGATCTAGGATTTTCCAAAAGGTGGGGGGGGGGGCACATTTTCCCCGAGGAAAAAATTAAGAAGCAAACCCTCCCCCCCCCAAATAAAAAGGGTTTTAACCAAAAATTAAGGGTATTTTCTCCACAAAAAAGGTCTTCACTTTCAAGGGGGGTACACTTCTGTTTTAATAGCATATTTACATTACAAATTTCAATTGTGCCTCTCAAAGAGGGGGGGGGGGGACACGGGCCGGAAATGCCCCCCCCCCCCTGGATCCGCCAGTGCTGATAGGATTTCCAAATTATCAGTGAAATGTCAGAGATTGGCCTTAATTCAGGTTCAGAACATTGCCTAGCAAGAAAGACCCAACATTTTGCTGGAATCCCATGCTTATTTTCATAATGTCTCAGCAATTACACAATATCTTCCGGAGTCTTTTGGCACATATATTTCATTTATGCCTTCAGACACTTGGGTGGTCATTTTGGGATCCTGTAACTCATTTTGAAATTGTTGTAAACACAAGTGGCATTTATCTTTAATATCTTGAATATTTATCAAGAACGTTTATTTTCAAAATAATAAATTGAATGCAACTTCTGTGGCAGCATATTCCAATTCAACCAAGGCAAGTTTGAATGCACATGTAACTTTCAAATACTTACATGTATCTGCAACCCTGCACATGTACCGGTACATGTATTCAGTTCAAGAGTAACATGAGATACATGGGCTTATTATATTCACTCGCGTTCGTAATCACTCGCGTCGGGTTGGTAATCACACGCGTTTTTTATTTTTGGCGATTTTTTTTTAAAACCACTGTTTTAAGATAACAAGCAAATTTTGACTACTGTTTTAACATAATCACATTCCACATCTTAAATCTTAGAGCCATAGGCGGCGGAAGCGGGGGGGGGGCTCCCCCTAAAAAAAGAGAGAGGGGGGAGAAAGGAAGGGAAAGAGGGAGAAAAGAGAGAGAAAAAAAAGACAGACAGAAAGAAAGAAGCAAGGAAAAAAGGAGAAAGAAAGGAGAAAAGGAATAAAGAAGAAAAAGGAGGAAAGGCTACTCTCGATTTAGCTTTGCCTTTGGAGGATTTTCCTGAAGTCTGTGGTATTCTTTATAAAGCATAGTGAGGTGCTACAATTTCATAATATCACTATTTATTTGCTTCTCCCTTTCTTTGTGAATTATTCTACACTAACGTAAAAATTAGGGAGGAAAAAAGTGCTGAAGAAGAAAAGCAAGAAGGAAGGAGGAGGAGAAGTAGAAGAAGAAAAAAGAAGATGGAGGACATAAGGGGGTAAAAATGAAACTAAAAAGAGAAAATTGAGGGGAGGATGTAGAAGAAGAGAAAGAGAAAATAAAATAAGGGGAAGACTGAGAAGAGAAAAGGAAGAAGTGAGAAGGGAGATGAACAATAAGGAGAAAGGGAAGAAATTGAGAAGTAGAAGATCAGGGAGAAGAATAAGATGACATAATAATGGGAATAAAAAGAAGACTGAGAAGAAAGAGAAGTAGGAGGGGGAGTAAAGTGCACTCTGGTTACAAAGAAGTCCGAGGGACCAACAAAATTGTTCCTTTATACAAATAATTGTGTGTGTGTGTGATATAAGTTTTTTTTAATTTTTTTGAGTGGTCACAAAATTCGAGCGGAGTTGACCTTCCTTAGAGCAACACGCTTGTGTGTTGCTGCCCTCTACGTTCGTTGATATTGACCAAAAGCTTCGGTCTTTGTGTCTATTAATTATTATGTTGGTTGTTCCGCTGAACTCCGTTGGCTCCACTCACCAAATACAGAGAAATAAAAAGAAATTAAAAATGTTTGAAAAAAAAACTCCTCGAAACAGACTGCTGCCAGCTGTCTGGGGCGGATCAAGCTTGTCTATTCTTGGTACTTAGAACAGTAGTCGAGTACATTTTATTTTAAGGCACTTAATTGCCGGCTTAAAACGAAACTCAAATTTCCCTGCATGTCTGTCCCATTGAAGACACCGTTTAAAAATAATCGCACCGAAATAAAAAAAAATCGCCAAAAATTCAGAACGCGAGTGATTACGAACCAGAACGCGACGCGAGTGATTATAAACTGCCGATACATGTGTACACTGTCTGGTGCAAATATGTATGAGTACATTGTGCTCTTTAAAACTCAAATCAAAATGCTATCAGGTGCAAATTTAATAAATTGTGAACAAACATGCTTTACATATATATTTATTGATAAAGATAAAGTGTATTTCAAAATACAAGACAGCGTCTATGATTCTGAATGTACTCCTATCTTCTACAACAATTTTTGTTGTACCTATTTAGGCAAGGAAACACAGAAAATTGTGTTACTAGTACATCTGATGAAGCACCTAAACAATGTACAAGTATAGAGTGATAAGACATAAGAGTGAGGTAAAAGCATAATTAGAGGCTATTATATAAGAGCCAGAACAAAACAAAGATCTAAAAAGCAAACCACTTGTTCAGTCATCACTTTCAAAGCACTCCAAACCTCGCGATACAAGATCCAAGCAAGCGTCAACATATTCATCACGATGCTTGGCAAGATGTTCCAGGTGATCACCGTCCTCCCAATATGCCTCGGTTATGTCGCAGCCCTGCTTCCTCCGCTGGACGACGATGTCCTGGATATCCTTGTACCATGCGATGCAATCAGCTTTGGAGTAGATGAACAGCTGGGGACAAGGCATCTTATCGGATATGATGGCTGGAATGTAGGAGTTCATGAGGTTGTTGGCTTCCCAGAAGCTTGGGAGGACTATATGCTTGACCAAGAGCCAAAGCCAAGCTGGCGCCATCTTTGCGTAAGAGACATACCAAGGCTGCGAATGCCTGTCGATGTCGGGTGAGAAGAGACAGTAGGCCCGGATTCCAGAGAAGAAAGTGGGTCTGCAGGGAGCACTGTCCCAGATTACACCGCAGATCTTGAGAGCTGCGAAAACTCCAGGATCGCGCCCGTTCAGCAGCTCTGTAACTGCGCGGTAGATGTACCCTCCTCCGTTGCTGAACAGGTGAAAGAAAATGGGATTCTCCTCCAGGCCCAAATCAAAGAATGCTTCCAAAACTTTCACCGCGATGAAATTCACCTCTCCAAGCTTACCCTCGAACAAGAACTCTCCAGGGAGAACGTACCGGATGGTGACATAGCCCTCAGACTGGTAAATTGCGCTGTACTTAGCAAGATCTTTGTCCTCGGCACCATACCATCCAAGGAGAAAAATGACAGGCTCTTTGTCTGGGCTACTTCTTTCAGTCAATTCCACATCTCCTGTAGCAGCAGCAGCTTCAGCTCCTGTGCTTCTTCTTTGAGCCCTTGTCCTTGTTGCAACACTTGAAAATTTTGTTGGAAAAGTAACATGATATTCAAGTTCATCAGCCATCGCTAATAATAATAAAATTCACAGTTTTCTATGGGTAGTATGGAGAAGACGTAATTGTTTTAAAGATGAAGTTTAGTATAACCAGTTTATCAAAACATTAGTACAGCTAGGCTACAGACCAGTCTAGAAACTTCAGTTCAGGTTTCAGCAACAGTTGAATTAGCTCTAGCACAGTAGCAGATTTAAAAAACAGTGAGTTTCACTTAATTCTAGGCTGAGGTGAGCCCTAACTTGTTAGGTCTACTGTTAGATTGTTTCTAGAGTAGAATCATAGACATATAGAGTTCACAAGACACAAGAACAAGATCTATTCATCTAGACCTCAAAGTTCAAACTGTTTTATTTTCCCAAAAGATGTCTTAATTTGTTTTCTAGCTTGTGTTTACTGGATATTCAAAGTTAAACATACAACAAGTAATGAGAGTTTGCAGGCCACCTCGGTCATCGCGAGGCCCGGATAAGATTAGACAAGCTGAGCTGCAGATCTGCACCACGACACTCTCTCTCCAGTCGTCTCCACCCCGGTTGCCTCGGCGCCGTGCAACTGCAAGTCACGATGCCTGGGTCTGGGAGTGCGAACAATACTTGTGTTCATCGCATTGCATACACCGACATGTTCATACTTATTTTCACGTTCAGCTCATAGCTTCATGATCCGTTTACCTCTGTAAATATTCCTAATAAATGCAAGAGAAAGCAGATACTTCAATGCAGTCTCAGGAATAATGGATAACACTGCCTCAACCTCAAATTTCTGCGGCAAATTCTTATTGCTCTGGGCAAGCCAACGAGGCACGCGATTTCGGGAAGTATATGGTGTCTTGGGTGAAATAAATAGAAATGGAAAACTTGTTCTTGAAGACCATACCACACGAGAGAGCGCAGCGAACGAGGGTTAAAGGAAACTCGGGAGCATTCATCAGCTTCTGAAGGGAGGGGGGGGGGGGGGGGGGGGGCTGAGCAGGGAGTATGTATGATGGGAATCGTACACCTCCCAAGTTGGATTAAAAAATATGCACTGACTTATATAGCAGAAATCAATTAGTGGTATCGAGTTGATAAAAGCGTATATACGTGCGTTTAAAAAAAAAAAAAAAAAGGAGCCACAATATCTTTATTATTTCGAGATCTCATGGGTGCAAAAGGTTTGACGAAAAATGGTAAAATACCATGTGTAGAGTGACTAAACTAAAAAATCTCGTGTCAATTAAAGACAGCCGCGGTACTTTGTAAATCTAGTCTCACTATACTACAGACGCTGCATTGTGCACTATGCAAATTGCGAGAAAAAAACAAACAAACAAAGGACTATGCCTACAGATTAGACATCCGTCGCCTGAAGACTCCCTTGTTCTGGAGTCTGTCGTTATCGTCATATTTGTGGTCAAATGAGCCCTGCATAGATAACGCCCTCATGCAGTCGTATCATGATATTATTCCTTATTCGATATAATCACCATCAATATCTCCATCGTGGCCAACTTCATCCCCATCCCCTTCATCTTCACTCTGTCACCATATCATCCTCATCCTTATCATCTCCATCATGGTCATCTTTATCCCCATCCGCAGAACGAAATTCGGGATTACATAAAAAAATCTCTATCAACAACTAGCTTTCAGTATTAAAAGAAATGCCTTTGTCATCCTATATATGAATATTTTCCATCTTTCGTTTCATTCTGACTTTAGGTTAACATGATAATATGAACCATGTACGTTTGTTGTTGCGGCATTCATAATTTGCACCTCTGATACATTTGTTGAGCGCTCTATTTATTTAGTAATTCATTCCCGCCTCCCCGCTGACGTCTCTCTCTCGTTCCCTTTCCTTCTCTTCTTTTCTCAGCCCTTGCCTAACACTTTGTATTGGTATTGTTTACTGTATTGTATATGCGCATCTTACCAAAAGCCTTTGCTTTTAAGGTATACGCCTTTTTCTTTAATCCTAACATGTATATATTTATATTCTTCATATCAAACTGATATTCGTATAAATTTATATTTACGAAAAAATTTGGAAATTTGTGAAATGGAAGAAAATAAATGTTTATTTGAAATGAACCTCCTTCATCTTCACTCTGTCACCATCATCCTCATCCTTATCGTCTCCATCATGGTCATCTTCATCCCATCCCCTTCATCTTTACTCATTATCACCATCATCCTCATCTTTATCATCTCCATCATGGTCATCTTCATCCACTTCCACATCCCCTTCATTTTTACTCATTGTCACCATCATCCCCATCCTTATCATCTCCGTCATGGTCATCTTCATCCACATCCACATCCCCTTCATCTTTATCATTGATACCATCATCCTCATCCTTATTATCTCCATCATGGTCATCTTCATCCACATCCCCTTCATCTTTACTCATTGTCACCATCATCCCCATCCTTATCATCTCCATCATGGTCATCTTCATCCACATCCCCTTCATCTTTACTCATTATCACCATCATCCTCATCTTTATCATCTCCATCATGGTCATCTTCATCCACATCCCATTCATCTTTACTCATTATCACCATCATCCTCATCCTTATCATCTCCATCATGGTCATCTTCATCCACATCCCCTTCATCTTTACTCATTATCACCATCATCCCCATCTTTATCATCTCCATCATGGTCATCTTCATCCACATCCCATTCATCTTTACTCATTATCACCATCATCCTCATCCTTATCATCTCCATCATGGTCATCTTCATCCACATCCCCTTCATCTTTACTCATTATCACCATCATCCCCATCCTTATCATCTCCTTCATGGTCATCTTCATCCACATCCCCTTCATCTTTACTCATTGTCACCATCATCCTCATCTTTATCATCTCCATCATGGTCATCTTCATCCACATCCCATTCATCTTTACTCATTATCACCATCATCCTCATCCTTATTATCTCCATCATGGCCATCTTCATCCACATCCCCTTCATCTTTACTCATTATCACCATCATCCCCATCCTTATCATCTCCTTCATGGTCATCTTCATCCACATCCCCTTCATCTTTACTCATTGTCACCATCATCCTCATCTTTATCATCTCCATCATGGTCATCTTCATCCACATCCCCATCATCTTTACTCATTATCACCATCATCCTCATCTTTATCATCTCCGTCATGGTCATCTTCATCCACATCCCCTTCATCTTTACTCATTGTCACCATCATCCTCATCTTTATCATCTCCATCATGGTCATCTTCATCCAAATCCCCTTCATCTTTACTCATTATCACCATCATCCTCATCTTTATCATCTCCATCATGGTCATCTTCATCCACATCCCCTTCATCTTTACTCATTATCACCATC
Source organism: Lytechinus pictus (assembly GCF_037042905.1). Taxonomy (NCBI): domain Eukaryota; kingdom Metazoa; phylum Echinodermata; class Echinoidea; order Temnopleuroida; family Toxopneustidae; genus Lytechinus; species Lytechinus pictus. Next base: position 13,184,505 of record NC_087255.1, read on the forward strand.
ATCCTCATCTTTATCATCTCCATCATGGTCATCTTCATCCACATCCCCTTCATCTTTACTCATTATCACCATCATCCTCATCCTTATCATCTCCATCATGGTCATCTTCATCCACATCCCCTTCATCTTTACTCATTATCACCATCATCCTCATCCTTATCATCTCCGTCATGGTCATCTTCATCCACATCCCCTTCATCTTTATCATTGATACCATCATCATCATCCTTATCATCTCCATCATGGTCATCTTCATCCACATCCCCTTCACCTTTACTCATTATCACCATCATCCTCATCTTTATCATCTCCATCATGGTCATCTTCATCCACATCCCCTTCATCTTTACTCATTATCACCATCATCCTCATCCTTATCATCTCCATCATGGTCATCTTCATCCACATCCCCTTCATCTTTACTCATTATCACCATCATCCTCATCCTTATCATCTCCGTCATGGTCATCTTCATCCACATCCCCTTCATCTTTATCATTGATACCATCATCCTCATCCTTATTATCTCCATCATGGTCATCTTCATCCACATCCACATTACCTTCATCTTTACTCATTGTCACCATCATCCCCATCCTTATTATCTCCGTCATGGTCATCTTCATCCACATCCACATCCCCTTCATCTTTATCATTGATACCATCATCCTCATTCTTATATATACATCTCCATCTTCATTACTCAAAGTATGAATTGATGTTTTTCATTTTAAAAATATGTTAATCGTGCTTTGTGAATGCCCTTCTCCTTCAGATTGTGTTATATCAATTTGGTCGGAGATCACCTTTTTTTAAATGATGTTTTGTTACCCTTTGTCGATTATTTATGCCAAGAGAGTAATCACCATTATTTTATGTCATGAAAAAGTATTTTACGAATTACATGTATGTCGAATCAAATACATTTCTGTCGAATCAAATCAAATCAAATCAAATCAATAAATTCCTTTTTATTTTTTGAATGAAAGCTGGTCTGTTCTAAGTTTTTTTTTTACCAATAAATTGCTATTGCTTTTCCTTCTTTTCAATATTCTACTACTCATTAAAATTTTACATACGTTCTCCTAACGTCTACCTTGAGGTAAATATATGTTTCCTTCTCTCACAATCTCTCCCCCTCTCTCTCTCTCTCATTCCTCCCCCTCCCCCTCTCCCTCTCTATATATACCCCTTATCTTTTGCTCCCTTCCATTCTCTCAAGTCCCATTTATCGATCTTTCCCATTTTCCCACTTACATGACTTAGAGCACGCTGTGTATTGAACAATATGGATATATTTTCCTTTGAAAAAAGGAATATGAGACGGGTTTTGAAATGAAATGTGATGTATTTTCCCTTTAGGTCACCCTAGCGTGCCTTTCAGTGGCACTACAAGAGTGATGTTAGTTGAATAATTTAATTACATTTTCAGAATAATTAAGCACAAGAAAAACAATTTGAACAGAAATGTATGCAATGCTCTGTTTTAATGAACTAAATATGATTTTTTTAACCTTCGTGACTGATACAATACTTAACAATGGAAACTTAATTAATGCCTTATTAAACATGACCTAAATTTTCAATAAGATGAAATAAGAACAGCTAAAGTATCTTATCGCTTCACAAGTTAATCATTAGATATTACTGTGGAACCGTAGGATTTTTTCTTTGGAGGGGGGGGGGGGTGGTGCGCCAAAAATGAGGAGGAGGAAGATTAGTGTATGTTAGAGTCGTTTTTTTTTTTTTTTTGGGGGGGGGGTGTTTGTTCATCCCCAATTCTAGTTTTCTAGGGTAAATCTTTCAAAGTCTAGAAATTACACTTAGGAACTATAGTAGCGCATAATTAGGGCATCTTTTGAATGTGCCCCTAGTCATGATTTGGGTTTCGTTTTTTAAAGATGAAAAGGGGTTTTCCCTTATAGTGCATATAGTTCAATGACTGAATATCTTCATTCCTATCATTTAATTCATCACACTATACAAATAAATTTATATCACAATACCCAATGAGTGTGAATTTATGGCAATAATACGGTATTACTCGCTTTTATGATTTTGATATGCAGTTAATCTTCTCAAGAACAAGGAGTTGTACAACCTTGGTGATTGGATTTACATGTTTAAAGTATTTGCTAAATTTCAGATAAGTGAAATACCCCCCCCCCCCCGCGATTTAACATAACTTTATTACTCTGGCGCAATTATCAAATACATGAATCGATTCACCTACATGCAGGAAAACTGTAAATACGTACAAGTATTGGCCACTAAAAGCACTTTCGAACAAAACGATACAAAAACGTATGCAATCTTCCGTAAAACTATTATAATGATTAATCATATCATGATAATTAAGTAAGGGGATTTAAAAAAATGAAGTATAGACTTATATAGATGAAGTTATTTAATTTCATATCCATACGCATGATAAGCTACCGATGTTAGATGATGCATTTAAGTCACACTGAACGTAATCAAGTTCGTGTCTTGGATGATAACGATAACGTCAATGGTGTTCCGACTACGATATTCCTTATGGTAAATAAGGTCTGCGGGCCGACAAGATCCTGTATCTTGGTTCAATGAACGGGGAGGAGTCAGCGGGGATAGAGAATGAGGGAAATTTGGTCAGATTCGATTAGATTAGACAAAAAGAGAGCAGGATGAATGAGGGGGTGGAGGGGTGGAGACGGAGTGAAGAGAAATAGAGGACATATAGGAGATAAAAGGGAGAAAAGACAGAGAGAGAGAGGGGGGAGAGAGAGAGAGAGAATGGGGAAGGAGGTTAAGGGGATGGGGTGGGCAGAGAGAGGGAGAGAGAGAAAAAAGAAAAATCATTTGACAGTTTATTCATTTCTCCTTCAGACACCAAATGACAAATCACATAATAATGAATTTTAAAAGGTGAGAAAACCAGAAGTCTGAAAGAAACTATTGAAATGGAACAAACCACTGGTGTCGATCCGTGACGTCAAACTATTCAAGTGGGGGGGGGGGGGATGAAACAATATATCACCCCCCCCCTTGATTAGCATCACAAATCGACAGCCAAGGAGCAAACCATAACGGAAATAAGATGTTTGTCATATTTATATACACCAAAAGGAAATATTTATTCAAGGAAGAATAGAAGAGTATACTATCATAATCACGTATAACATGTATAATGGATATATATTTTTTCTTTTGAAATAGATTTGCATAGACAAGGGGCAATCGGCTATATTCATGTTCCCACGCGGTTGATAACAACAGTCTCAAGAACCATCGATAGATACTTAAATTTAAATGTCTTAAAAACTAATGGAAATTATTGAATGAAAGTTTCGGCTGTTTGTAACCGTATATTTTAAGCATACTATTGATAATAATGTATTGCAATTATGAGGCGCCGATTATAGTTGCATGTTCAAAGGCGCACTATAATAATGTATTTCATCTCATTTCATTTCATTTATTGGTTTTTGCAACATTTTTCATAACAAAATTCTGGACAAGAAAATACATATCTGAAATTTGACATCAAGATAATGAACAATAGTTTTGTATATAAGTCATCAAATATATCATACATAAATGAAAAATATTCAGTGGTATTTTCTGTTATACAATAAATAGGATGGTTGCAAGGGTCGTCACAAAAGCAAAGCTTGAAAACGTAACAGCCCTGCAAAATAGCCAAAATAATTAATATATATTGTCATAAAACGTGCAAGTGCATGAGGGACTGGGAGGGGGAGGGGGGCAAGGGAGATGCTTGGTCCTTAGCATGAAATGTTAGAAAATAACACGCTTTGTTGTTTGAGTTTTAATTTATACATGTTCTAGATAAAAGTCAATGTCTAATTAAAATAATGATAACAATGATAATGATTTTCTTTTTTTTTGATTTGTTAGGTATTGGTTTAATTGCAAGATCTTGTCAGCTTGAATGAATTAATTTTCCATCTATAGCTCTAGCTTGCTACAGGCGCTTGGTGTATGCAAGGAATTAATCCTGGCGAGTATCCACACCTTGGCCCCGTTGCGCAAAAGGTACTGTTATATGGTAACTTTGCTATCCAATGGTAACTACCATGGTAACGATGATCAATAGCCAGTCAAATTCAAGGATTCCGTACAATTGCATGGAAAAGTTGCCATAATAACTTTTATGCAATGGCTCCCTGTATTGCCAATAAAAAAAAAGCCTCGGAGGGAAATTTCTGATAAAATTATCTTCAGTGCACTCCCAGGAGAATTGTTGAATCCATCAGTCCAAAATGCAATCATTGACAAACTAAGAAAAAAAAAAGATTTTACTCCCTACTGTGTTGTGTAATGATTTATGATATACTGGTAACACAAGCGGATTTTTTTTTATATAATGGTTGGATGGCACTTTCTAAACCATGCTGAATTTCGGTCTTAATAGACAAATCATTACGCGAACGATAAAAAAGTGACATGACATGATCTGCGGAGCCAATACCATCTTTACATTTCATGTATATAGGGGGGCGTACGAGGAAGGCCTAATTTTACTCCAAACTACCGGTATAGACTGTATATTATACCCCTTTCATAAACCCAATTATGCGGCTAATAGCAGCATAATTTGGTCGTAAAATCGGAGGAGGACCAGAGTTATCCGCATTATTTTGATGCTGCAATTATCCGCATAATAGCGGCATCGGGACCAGATTTTGACTTTATGCGTGGTGCGGTCACAAGGTCACCCTTTTCCAACACAACCGCATCGGAGGGGGCGTGTGCAGTTGTCATGACGATTATCCGCCTTTTTCAGGACGGGCGCTCGTAAAAATAGTGCGGATTATTTTCGGAGTTTGTGAACGCAATTTTTATTGAATTATCCGCTGGGTTTATGAAAGGGGTATTAGTTACGCAATTTTAGGCCTACTCGTGGAACGAAAAATAGTCTAGTTTGGTATAATTAATCAGATGTGTTGCTTAATAATAGTGATATTTTGGGCTACCTTGTTCATATCTACTATGTTGTTGCTGCTGCTGTTGTTGTTGCTGCTGTTGTTGGTGTTGTTGCTGCTGTTGTTGGTGTTGTTGCTGCTGTTGTGGTTGTTGCTGCTGTTGTGGTTTCATCAGACTCTGATGATGAACTTGAAGAAGAACTTGATGAAGAGCTTGATGAAGAGCTTGATGATCGTTTGTTACGGGCCAATACGCCATGGACATCGTTTCGAACATCGTTTTCTCTATCCACCAGTTCAACGTCGTCGACTAAGGTTTCGATCGGCAGATCAGACAAAAGCAAATAGACAAATAAATTAATACTAATCTTGATGGATATTTTTGTTAACATAATGATAAAAGTGGAAGCGTAGACACTTAAACATTTTTAAAAGGGAGTGCGTGGTTACTTTTCCCAGTTGTTTCATTTATTTATACGGGAGTGAGCCGAGTGAACGAGCGAAAAATAACTACTTTCAAGCGAGAGCAATATTTTCAATTTTTTAGAGACCTTTGAACGCAATCTAAGGTATAATAGAATATGACAGGAAATAAGATTTGAATGATACCAACCCCCTTTAATGCAGTGAACGGGGAGATATTTTACACTCCTATATAAGCATTTGGAGCACTTTGTCATGAACCTCGAAATAATGAATGTAAATCTACAACATCTTTAAATTCCTGAATGTGATACTCAGCATGAGGATAGGCTGCATGAGAACATGACTATGGGGTCGCTGCCCTGTATCATATTCCTGGTGAGGGATTGGCGACCGCCCCCATGAAGAAAGTTAACAACTTGAAAATGTTATAGTATTCATTGCAAAAGTATATTTGAAAAAGCATCGAAAAGCACTATCAAACCATGATACTTGATTTTAAAATATTACCAAACATACAAAATTGTCAACTGAAATTTTTGACGTTCTTCTTGTGCAAAAAATCTGTGTTGAAAATTAGGCGGGCAGAGCGCGCCGAAAGTTTTGAATGCCCCCCCCCCCGATCCGAAACACCGATCGACATCACAGACTCTGAACTATATAAAAAAAATTAGCCTCTGCAGGGAGAACATATAAAGCGACATAACCATTTTCTTAACAAATATAATAAAAGCTTTAAGATTACAGTACTTGACGATATGAATTGTATACTGCATTACTCAATATGCATTTTTTTTATTGGGGGGGGGGACTTCAGCCCCCGGCTCCCCTCTAGAACCGCGTCTGAAAAAATGCAGAATCTCATTAAAATGTTACAGATGTAGGGATGATTTTAGAGTCTGAATACTTATCAGTTTGCTTCGGTACCCCTTCATAAGATAACACAACAACAAAATGGAACGGTCTTAAGACCATTGCGAAATTCGTATATGTAATTAAAAATAGACAGAAAAAGTATATAAAATTTCCTTACCATATACATGAACGCTTTTTGCCTCGACCATCACCTGGCTTAGCATGATGCACATGGAAAACATCATGAAAACGAGAGTCAACTTGGAAAGCGCCATCTGTAGTTAACGTAAACAAAGAAAATCACAATTTTCTTTTATTTCCATCAAATCAATATTGTAATATACTTTAATTATTATTGTTATTATTATGAAAATAAGGGAGGGGACTGGTTCAGCCCGAATCTAACCCATAAATCACTATCGGCTTGAAGGTTTCAAATTCAAATTCAAATTCAAATTCATTTATTTCACTTCCATCAAACAAAAACAAATTGTATACCATATATAAAACATAAATATTTGTATCCGTTGCAAACAAAATTAATTATACATATGTAGTGAAAAAAAAAAAAAATACTTAGACGATTTGGGCAACACATTGTAGGTTTTAAATATATATACTATTTTTCAATAGAAATTAAATTTAGATGGAAATGGAGGGACCCACTAAAAAGGTTGCCCATGATAAACCTCAGAAACTGTTTCGCATTTTTTTTTCACAAAGCAATTTTTTTATTTTGCTTAATTATGTTGATTTTCAAATTTATTGATGAAATCTGATTTTCCTCCTCTAAATAACTAAATAATGATTCCAAATGGTTAATACTTACGTTTAGGTTATAACAAGTTGTGGTTTTCAAAATTATTTTCATGTGAACGTTATTATTCTGTTTTTCAACCCTTTTACTTATATTTTTTATAATTTATCGGCATGGTTTTATAAAACAACAACAACAACAACAATCCAAGCGAGGGCTGAACCCCGTAACACAAAGGTTAGCGATTAATCGTTAATTTGAAAGAGCAATTCTGATTGGTTCCTAGTCAGTCTACTGAACAAAATGCATATGTAATAGTGGTCTTGACAGGCCGTTTTATTTAGCGATTGTGGTATGGGTCCTGCTCTGGTTACAAAACTTCGCAAAAAATAAAGAGGCCAGTCAGCCCCCAGATTCTTTGAACTTAAAAGATAACACTTTGATTTATCCATTGTAGCAAAGGATTATCGATATTTTGTCACGTTGCTATATACTGATGATGATTTTTCTGTCGAATGGGCCACCATTTAAAGGCACCGACCGCAGGGAATATAACAAAGTTGATCGATGTCTGAAAAGTAAGACACTTTACCTTGTTGTTGCCGATGGATTGATCCCTTAAAACTCTGAGTCTTTGCTGGATTCGAAAATATTCGAAAAGAGAAGGCTGGAGATGCGACAGGCTGAGATTAGCGATGTCAGGAAATGGTCAGGAACTCACGTCGCCATCCCTTAAATAATGTCAAAGTTGTGATATCAAATATTTCCCTGCCCAACTCCCCCTCCCTTGAAACCACTGAAATGTATATTAATAATGTGTACATTCACTCATTGGTTATAAGCCGCAATCCATATTCAAAATGAAATACATTTCTTTACCGTTGGTTTATTTGCATATTCTCACAGCGTGAAATTATTTCCTCATCGTTTTTTTCCTCGAATAACCTCATTTTTTATGTGCAAGCCATTTTCACGGTCATCCACTGGTTAGTTAATTAGAAATCTTAAAACAAACTAATTAGGATGAATAAACATTGTAATGATTCAGAATAAACAATATCATGAATTAGAACGTTGAATGGAAAATTGAAAATCATCACTTTAAAACTATCTTTAATAATTTGCATAATTTTATACGTCATGGCGCATTACGTAAACATTTTCAGAAGCCCATTTTATAAAGCCTTAAAAGTATCGCAATGTTGCCATAACAGGCAGGGCTCGGCAGCAAGTGAAAATCAAGGTCATCTGGAGAGTCAAAGTTATCATTGTTGTAAGTCCTTATGAAACGTGACCAAAATATATTAACAACAATATTAGTTTTACGATGTTTACCGCGATTTCTGGATTAGTTTTCATCTTACACACTGCATCACCCTTACAACGATGATGTTCGTAAGAAATGTATTATTATTTTGCAGATGTTTTTTGGCAAGGGGGGGGGGGGGTGAAAACCAGCTTTTTAATTTTGTTTTCACTAAATTTCTTTCCCCCTTCTTTATCGCTTTTCTTTTCTTTTCCTCTTCTTTATTTTAGGATGTACAAATTCTGTTCCAGAAAATGTGTGACCAATTATTGTTTGTCAAAAAATTTCCAAAACAAAACACGCTAGTTGGGTAATTCTTTTAAGCCCCCCCCCCCTCACTTATGAAATCCTGTGATCCGCCCCTAGTACAGACAGTCATATAATATTACAGTAATATCAACGATAGTAAAATTAGGGCGGGGAGGGGGAGGGTAGTCTGTCCCGCCACCTCCCTTGATTTTTAAGTGATCATAACAAGATGAAAATAGGACAGCGGAAGGGGGGGGGGGGGGTTAATAAAAAGGAAGAAAGAATATAATTTATGCAGTAAAAAGAGTTTACTTAGTCCATGCAAACCCCTCTTATAATGCATTGGATTAACTTTCTTTTCGTAAGTCATTGCCCCCAATCACATAACCTGGAAATATAACCCCAGCTCCTTACACGTATCTATTTAGTATTTATAATGGAAAATTAGCTTAACGCCTCGTCAATAAAACCCGTTGTGCAGTGGGATTTGAACCTTGGATCTCGTGGTTAAAAAAAAAACATCCAAGCAAACAATCTGACCAACTTTGCCATGCATTTATGCTTCATTAAAATATCAATAAAACACATTTCCTGTTTTGTAATTAAAATTGTTTTTTTCAAGGTTAATAAATGTAAACATTGGCTTGTAATTATTGTTTTATCGTGTTTGTTTCGGTCTTGTGCGATATCATTCAAATTCATTCAAACGTAAACTCAAACTAACCCTGCTTCATTCCTATAATTCTTCGCAACGGAACTAACATTTCATTATCTTGATTATCATCCTTACATTTTTCATTTTTATTGTTTTATCTTTTTTCATCTTATATTGTCCAGTTATATCATCTTTTGTTACTTCACCAGACGAAGCTGGTTTGTAGTCCCTTCCCCATTCTGACTTTTCCTCCTTAAAAAAAAAAAATACTTATTATGTTATTTTGTCTTGTACTGTCCTGTCTCTTGTTTTGTCTTGTCTTCTATGTCTTTGCATTCCCTCTCTCTTTCTGCTTTTTATTCTGTCTATTGCGCAACATATCCTTCACAGCGAAGACCTTTTTGTGTGAATAGCTTTGCATTTGTTCTGTAATTATGTTTCCATCAATATGATTTCGACCTTTTTGTTCCTTCTCTTTTTTCTTTCCTGTATATAAACGCATATATGAATAAGTCGATTATATTTTCTTCATTTCCAAGGGGGATCCACACTTTACAAGCTTTGCTTTTTAGTGGACCCCCCTCATTTCCATTTATGCTCGATATTATACTGTTTTTTAAAAGTAAGAATGCTCGTCTGTAAAATTGTACTTGATTTGTATTACTTTATATTACTTTGTATTATGTTTTGAATGGAAATGGAATAAAGAATTGAATTGAATATCTAAGACCGTCTTTGCCCATCGTTTCTATTTTTTTCGTTCCTATCATTATCACTACCCCTTGTCATAACTTTATCATAAATATCATCATAACCACTATGTTTATTTATCACTGTTTTGTTATTATCAGTTTATTGTTTTATTTGATTTAAATTCATTTCCGTTGAAAACACGTAACTTGTTGTTAATGCTGTTGTTGTTGCGAATATCGCTGCGCGGCTGGCAGAAGGGCGGTATAACGCGCACGAGCCATGGAGAGTAGTTTTTGAGTAAATCGTCTTTAAAAGTTTTCTATTAATCTTGCACGTTTTTAAAAATCCAACAAGCATAACACTGGAAATTTCATGAAAATCGGGTATAAAATGAGAAAGTTATGAAATTTTGAAGTTTCGCTTAATTTCACAAAACGGTTATATGCACATCCTGCTCGGTATGCACAATGAGGTGACTGATGATGTCATCCACTCACTATTTCTTTTGTATTTTAATATATGAAATATTCTAATTTTCCACTCATTGTCAAGTGAAACAACGATCAATTCCTCCTTGAACATGTGAAATTAGCATTGTTTAATACTATATAGTTCAGTCAAGTTGGGCCTCATTGTCAAATCTGTAAAAAATGAAATATTGTATAATTCAAACAACAACAAAAATCAAAAGAACTAGTGAGTGAGGGACATCATCGACTGTCTCATTTGCATGCCACTGAGTTGTGCATATCACTGTTTTGTGAAAAATAAGCGAAACTTTAAAATGTCATAACTTTCTTGTTCTACATCCGATTTTGATGAAATTTTCAGCATAATGCTAGTTTAATTTTTTCTATCTATTCAAATCAACATTTTTTGGGATGGACTTGACCTTTAAGGTGGAAAAATCGTTTCAGACTTAAATGGAATGAATAAAGGGTTGGGATCGAACATTCATAGTAAATTTGGTCTGAAATAAGTTAATATTTTATACATTAGATTGGATTTAATGTGTGCGTCCTTCTGCTTGGCGAGGAATTTGCGCCCTTCTACTAGGCCAGCCGTGCGACGATATTATCATAATTTTCATTTTGTTACACACTAAAGTAAGATAATCAACTGTGAACCTTTCTGATTTATAAAAGGTACAAACTAGCACCCGCCAACATGAAATAATATATTTAAAGAAGGTATAGTATTATATGATTATTATCATCATATTGCTATTATACGTTATGATTAATAATTTTCAACATTGATCATGTTGATGAAATCGTTATTGTTTGTATCCTTATAATGATTCTTTATAAACATAATGACCCTCCATAAACTAGTTTATGGAGTCAAACAAAACATATTATACTAAAACAAATTTGAAATGAGTCCTGGGGCGGTATTCTGAACATTGTCTTTTCTCCATATTTTATCATTTCTCAGAGATATGACAAAATCGGTATTCTGGTGGATGTCATAACTTTTGTCACAAAAATTGTCATAAATTTTGTCTCATCTCTTTAGCGCGCACCAAAAATACGCGACTTTAGATGCGCGTAATCCTTTTATACAAGCAAAAGATATGACAAAAGTTATGACAGGGGGGTAGCAGTCATAACTTTTGTCATATCTTTTAGTACCAAATATCCCGATACCCTGCCGACTGAATGTCAAGCATATAATGATATTATTTAGATTAGATTGTGGTATTAGTTTCATTCATCATCCATGACAATTCTCAAAATAATTTGTTCATGCTACCATTAGTTAGGCCCTACATATTAATTCTTTCTTTTCTTCTCTGTTTTCCTTCTTTTTCTACTTCTCCTCTAAAATCCTTCACAGCTCCCTGTCTCTCTTTGTAATTAAGCGCATCAATATTCGCGTAGTTGCGCGATGCCAGCAACTGTATTGGGGATACGCCCTACCTATCACGGTGCCTTTCTATTGGCTAGAAGGGCTCCAATTGGGAACTAACGATGATTTTGATTGGATTGCTTCCGAAAAGATGGGCGGGGACTTTGAGAGAAATGACAGTGAAAAGACAATGTTCAGAATACCGATTTGTGACAATCATAGCGGTGTCACATCTCGGAGAGAAATGACAAAATTTATGACAAAAGTTATGACAGTGTTCCAGAATACCACCCCTGGGCTCCATCTTACAAAGAGTTGCAATTGATCCAATCAATCGTATCTCTATATGGAGATCCATCAGTGTCATAATTGTTTCTACAGGGAATTTGCTAAACTTTCTTTGTAAACAAGGGAGAACACACCAAATTGTCAAGAAATCAATGAATTTATGGATATACATTCATATCTAGATTTCTTTTGGAACAAACATGAATTTTATATTTTGACTTTGCTGGCTTTCCATAGTTGCGATTGATCGGATCAATCGCAACTCTTTGTAAGACGGGCCCCTGAACTCAGAGGATCATAAAACATTACCCTATTTTTATTTTCTTTGTATTAATTATAGGTTATTAGTGACACCCATTTACTACAAAATGTCAGGGGCGCCATTTGGCGGGGGACAGAGGTGCATGAAATCATCCCCCTGCCCACATTTGGAGATCAAACCCCTTCTGAGAAGTTATAGGGGCCTGGGAACGATTTCCTATAAGAAGGTCAGCTGGTTTGTTAAGAACAAAATTACAAGCAAAAAAAGGTTCATATTACCGAATGAAGGCATTTTGTCACAAACCCCTCACAAAAAGTGAATTGTGACTTTGACCTATGTCTATATCTAATAAAAGAGGCCTGATGATATACAATGATAGCATACCAACCAAGTTTCCAGTGGGGTGTTTCGGCTATAATAAAAAATCATTACATATTAGCTTCTAACAACATACATGGCATAATACATTTTGCAGGGTTACTGATACACAGTGCAATGCAGTATTGTCCTGTTTTCGAAGGCAAAGATCCATTTAAGACGTGGCTTCAATTCCTAGCCAATGGGTGTTTTCCTTCTGCAAGAAATTTACGCATATTGTGCTGCACTCAACCCAGGTGAGGTGAATGGATAGGAAAAAAAAATCCTCGAATGCTTGAGCGCCTAGGTAGCCGAGATCAAGCGGGGGTAATGATAATAGCAGGGCCCGCTGGGAGAACACTTTTCGGATCTGAAGAGGCTACCCTGGCTTAATATATTTTAATTAGAATAATGTTATGTACGTATGCATATTTCGTTCATTAAGTTATTTTCTTATTGTTTTGTTATGCCGAGAAAATAAAATGATTATACTTTTCATATACTTTTGTTATTGTAATGTGGAAATAAAATCGAATAAAATGAAATTATTATTATTATTATCATTATTATCATTATTATTAGTATTATTATTATCATTATTATTATTATCATCATTATTATTATAATAACTATTGTTATTATTATCATCAGCATTATTATTGTTAATATTGTTACTATTATTATTATTATTATCATTATTATTCTTGTTTATACAAACCTGATAGAAAATAAATATAAATCCTGTCTTCATAAATATAGATTATCATTATTTTTTTTAAAGAAGGTATAGTTTTGTTCTTATTCGCTCCCAGATACATAGAACAAATAATAAAACCCAGTGGACATGGTGTATTATTTTTTTCAAGGGCAAAATTTCATCCCTTTCCTAAAAACCGATTAAAACAGACGATAATAATCTAATGAAAATACAACGAAATCAATTAACTAACACGTGATGTTTACCGCAATGTTTTTTGCTTAACTTTAAATCTGTCTGATTTGTATTTACGAAAGTTTACCAATATTTGCCGCCTCTTTGTGTTAGGCGTCTACTTTTCAAGGCAAAACGACGAATGTTTACAATGACGAATAGTGTTTTCATTTCCTTCCCTCATTAATTAGGTTTTATATCTTCTAATAAGTGTATATCCACATTTTATGGGAGAGGGGGAAAGTATTAAGACTTTCAGGCATTACAGACCTTCTCATCGTCATGATTATACGAACATTTAACTTGTACACTTGCCAGTGATACAACTTTTACTGTGTCAGCTTCAAAATACTAGAATGATTCCCCGCTTATAATAAGACAGTCTCCATCACTAGCAATTTTCAGAAAGGCATTGAAAACCTATTTCTTTCGAAGTTTGTAGTTTTAAGATTATATAATCCCTTTTGATTATTTCATTGCAAGTGATTTGGACTTTCATTGTAACCAAGTATAAGTAATAAGTAAGTAATAATAATAATGATATAAGTGCAACAAAATTTTATCAAGTGCATTAATTGTATACAGGGCGATTCCCATCGTCATCATGACCTCAGTCATGATTGTATTTGTCATGAACTCACATCTACTGTACACTGCAAAAACTCTGGTGTTGATTTAACACCAGCCCGGAATCTATATACGTCTACACCAGAGAAGTGTTAAACACCACCAGTTTCGTTTTGGTCTAACACCAGAAAGTTGTTTATACAACACCAATTAATATTAAAATAATATCGGTTTGATTCCAAACTGGTGTTGTTTCAATACTTCTCTGGTTTTATGCAACAGGCCCCTGATGTACAGTAATATAATAACAACTTGTCAGCGTTGACAAATTTTATGAAACGGTCAAGGCAAACGAATTTCTAAGCGTACCATGACGGTGGTTCGATCTGATAATTCCTTTTCTGATTCTGAAACAGAAAAATGAAACGCTTTCAATTTTCTGTCAAAGCAAAAACGAAAAAAAAAAAAAAACCCAAAACACAAACAAATGAGAAAAAGAAAGCGAGAATTTTAATTCAATTTTCTTTATTGTCAAAGCAAAAACTAAAAGTTGAAATAGCGTTCGTGATTCTAATCATGTTTTAGTTTAGTTTCACACGTGCTAAAACTTCGTCATTAGCCTTATTTTTCACTGGAATTATCATTCAAATTACGATTGTTTTTAACCGTGTGAAAGGGCGGAAAAAGTACCTTAATTCAAAGACTGCCTGCCGATGAGCCAAGCGTAAACATTTACCAGATAGAAAACAAATAATATCAAATTATTTTGGAGGAGTTACTCCTTCCATGCCTTCAAGACATATAAAATCATGTTATGCTCACTGAAATTTTCATTAAATAACTGGTATTTATAGGTGTAATTGTTTTTACTACTCCGGCATGCTGCACCCTTCCACGTAGGACTGGCGACCAACAATTGCGTTAAGTGAGAGTGTATATCCCCATGTATCTAACTTGAGATGTTAGTATAAGAACAAGTTCCAGTTGTGTGTAAAATCGCGCTTAACTTTATACGAGCAGCTTTATGAAACTTCAACCAGATTTGACTAAAATGGCATTAAAATATTTTTATCTCTTATGTTCACACTTAAAATCCTCACCGAAACTTGTCTTTTATATTTTGTCCTATATACGCATTTCTTCTTTCTTTTACTGTGCATTGAAAACTCTATGCATTGCATTTGGCGATTTATAGATCATATTTATCATAATGAATAAAATGGACTTGATTGAGAGCAACCTGTGCAATGGCGATCCCAAAATTAATTTATTCTGACGTCGAATACACTGCTTGGCGACGCAAGAACACGATGGTGAAAATAGGTTATACTTCAGAGCCCCACCCACCGAATCTGTCGCCGACAAGGTCATCAACAGCTTTGGGTTTGAAACGCCCTTAAATTACTAAATACTGTTTTGTTATGTATATCTGCTCCAATAATCACTGCGAAAATCATGTAGATAATTGTGGTATTACAATCATATTTGCAAATATTATGGTGACCGTGACTGTAAAGTTCCTGGTTCGTGTGCAACATCTTCTTTGCCTTTGACTTTTCAGCGATGAACGCATACCCAATTGAGGTCCGGAAGTGAACAATATTTGTTATTTTTGTATGCTTGTATGAGTTTCTTTTCATAGTATATGCACTGTAAAAACTCTGGTGTTGATTTAACACCAGCCCGGAATCTATATATGTCCACACCAGAGAAGTGTTAAACAACACCAGTTTCGTGTTGGTCTAACACCAGATATGTGTTTATACAACACCAATTAGTCTTAAAATAGCATCGGTTTAATTCCAAACTGGTGTTGTTTCAATACTTCTCTGGTGTGGACATATATAGAATCCGGGCTGGTGTTAAATCAACACCGGAGTTTTTGCAGTGTGCGTACGTATTTTCGTTAGGTCGCATCCAATATGTTTTATTCCCATAATCGTCTACAGCCAGTTCGTCTACTTACAATTTGATCTAATTGCCATTTAGCCCATTGACCCTTTTTGTCTAAATTCCAGTTAGCCCACAGCCAATTGGTCTAATATCACTTTGGTCTAACACCACTTAGTTTATCCGACTCGATTAACTATATATTAATGAACATTTGTTTGTTCATTTGACAAAGTACAAACTTAGTAGTAGACCAAGTAAAAGTAAGACCTTTGGGGCAAAAGACTAAGTGATAATTAGACTTAAGAAGGTACTAGATGAGGTGTGGTTTGGACCAAAGTGCAATTAGACCAAACTGATGGTAGATCAGGGGCCTGTTGCATAAAGAGTTTCGTTTAAACGCAATCCAAAATATCAAGCGCAAGTCCCGACGGGTGCTTCATTGGCTGAAAATCAAGTTGCGCAAGATTTTATGAGTTGCATTTGATCGCAACTCTTTCTGCAACGGGTCCCAGATGGGTTTATATCACATGTGGTATTAAATTATATGAGAAGTAAGCCAACATATTGTTTATGTATATGTTGGTTTTATTTCCTTCTGCATTAATAAACAAACTTCGCAAAATATGAAAGTAATACAAAAGTAAACATCTCAGACAGATATAGTCAAACAAATAATTAATCTTCGAAAAATGTAGAATAAAATAAGTGCGTTAATCGTGTTTTACCCACAACATATTGAATTACAAAAATAATAATGTCTGCAATTAAAAAGCCGAAAAGCAATAAACGTGCCTACAAATGAAAATATGACAACTCTAATAGAAATTCATTGAAAATAATACAACGAGTTTATTACGCAAAATGAATATACATTCATAATTACAAATTGATTACAAAATGGCGATGCCTTTTATAGAGAATAAGCTGATAATAGCGACGACGACGATGACGATAATGATAATGATGATAAGGACGACGATGATGATGCTGGTGATGATGATGATGATCATGATGGTGATGATGATGGTGATGATGGTGGTGATGAGGTGATGATGGTGATGTTGGTGGTGGTGGTGATGATGATGATGATGATGGTGATGATGATGATGATGATGACGATGATGATGATACTGATACCGATGATGGTGAAGATAAAGGTAATGATAATGGTTATGTCTCTGTCATGTCTGTGGTCTAGTGGTTAGGGCACCGTCCATTAAGCTGGGGGCCATGGTTCGATTCCCTGCAGATACACTTTATCGACCTCACCAATTTTTCAACAAGGAGGATAGCTCTGGGGAACCTTGATTTTAAGCTACGACTACTTTTCTCCCCCTCTCTCTCTACATGATATTATATGATATCCCAGTCGGATGGTTGGGTTTAAATGGTGGGGGCTCAGTGACATTAGCCATTCTGATATATTGACTATACTATATAGATTAATAAATCAGATGTATAGCGTTTTGGAATAACTCACCGATGTTGCCACGGGGGAGGGGGGGGGGGGCTGGGTAGGCTGCCCCTATATATGGTGTTGTGAAGTATTTAAAAAAGAAAAAAATGTAGAAAAACATAAAAAGGGCGAGGAAAAAAGTGAAGAAAGAATGAGGAATTATAAAAACAATAAAGGGTGTGGGGGCGGGGTCAGGACTTTTTAACTCTATTACCCCTATAATTCAATTTAGAAAATTATGACGTCGTTTTTATGTAATCTTGCCCCCACCCCTATCTAATTACTATCCTTGCTCTTCCATTGGTATAACCGTTTGGATCACATATGTTTCAAAAGTAAAAACAATAGAACGTTTTCCCAAGCAATCTATACTACACTGACGAAACACTGAAGATCCAGCAAAATGCAGAATCGAAATCGATACGTAATAACCTTGGAGATTGATTCTAACAGTTTTTAACAATTGGGGGAAGGCGGCAACTTGCATAAACAGGAACTCTGATTCGTGCCACGCAAACTAATAGCGAGATTGGTTTGGGATACTGATATTTCAGTACTATAGATCTGATCATCAGGGTTATCCGAAGAACTTCCAAAAAAGCGTTTCGCCAATCGGCGGGGAAAGGCTCTTTACAAGACCAGTTGGATGACATCCTTATTTATCAAGAGTTTTTAATCAGATATCTACTTTGCAATCAGAGTTCTTTTTAACACTGGTAAGTCTTCATAATTTCTTGTTTTCCTGAAAATTTTGATAAACTTTCAAAGCATAAATAATCAGCCACGCCTCTGGGGTATTTGAGCGTTGGTTTATATCCGCTATGCTTGTCTGATGGGCTATCGCGCATCAATGAACATAATGTATACGGTAATTAATATTTTGGTCTGGTTGGTTTGTTAACAATGAAGTTAAATATGCATTGAAATTATAAGTTGACATACGGATGCACCCTCAGTCTCCGTGACACTCCCCTTTTGCTTTGCTTTGTTACGACTGGTTTTGACTTTTTTTTCTTCAATTAATGATCTTTTATTGATTTGGAACACAATTGTTTAGTTTAAATATTTTGATAAAAGTGTGTTTAAAAGATTTCACATACTCGCATAGCCACACTTTTTACCTTCTCTCAATCTCTCTCTTATTTTTCTTTTTGCCTCTAAAACTGTTATAGTAGGCTGGTGTTTGGCTATTCTGAATTATTGTTAATTGGTTTACATCTGTTTTGTTGTATCTAATTTAATTTTGGTACAATGTATGGAAGCTTAAAAGTGCCACCGAGATGTTGAGATAATTATCTTGGGAAGTCGACATCATGATAGCAAAAGATCAGATCCGGGATCTTGACATCTGATCATCTCTTCAAAAGGATGTTGACACGATGAGATCCGGGAATCTTGTCATCTCATCATCTCTTCTAAAAGATGTTGACATGATGAGATCCGGGATCTTGTCATCTCATCATCTCTTCTAAAAGATGTTGACATGATGAGATCCGGGATCTCGTCATCTGATCTTTTGCTATCATGATGTCGACTTCCCAGGATAATTATCTCAACATCTCGGTGGCACTTTTAAGCTTCCATAACAATGTGCAATAAAATGCGTAATTTAGCATCATCTGGACCGGTTATATTGTTGTTGATTTAATTCTTACTTTTTTGTGTGAAAATTTGAAGTATATGATTTGTTTTTGTTTTGTTATTATTATATTATTATGTTTATGGTAAATTAAGGTTTTGTAATTATGACAACTCCTCAAACTCAGGATTTTATACAAATAAACTATGAATTTGATTTTGTATCATCACAATTCGTCTATAAGAATTGGTTCAATTTGAAGGACTTCGAAGGGGGGGGGGGGCTGAAGTGGTGGATCTGGGGACCGTTTCATGAAGCTGTTCGTAAGTTAAGAGTGACTTTAAGAACGACTGGTGATCCTTTCTTGTGGAAAATGATATTCACCATTAAATTTTCATTGTCGATGGTTTAGCGGGTAAGAAAGGTTCACCATTCGTTGTTAAAGTCGCTCTTAACTTACGGACAGCTTTATGAAACACCCACCAGGGATACCATGAAAGCGTGGGCATGCACATGCGGAGGTTCCATTTTGTTTAGCGCCATTTCTAAGGAAATAAGGGTTATTGTTGACAATATTTCGTCATTGTCGCAGAAAAAGAAGATGATCAAAATATGTTTGGACGCCAAATCAAGGTCTATTTACTAAATGGGCAGATGGGCGTTACAACCACAATATACCAATATCACTTTGTAAACTTTGATAGGAATGCTTCCAAATTACACAAATGGATTTGGAAATGTGTTTCTCGAGTGCTCTTAGACATGTTAGATATCATTAATCATGTTAATATTCAATATGTAAATTTTAAACATGCTCAACCTCATACATTTTGTGAGTACAGTTGATATTAATGTGCTAATCAGTAACAAATGTTGGACGTTTCAAAGGTGCTCGATGCTCGAAACATTATAAAAATAACGTGGAGAAACCGGGTCTGAAAAGATTTCCGCTTATGTCTAAAAAGAGAGCATGCAGGGAGTGTTTCATGAAAGGAATTGTCAGATGTTTCATCCGACAAGTCCTGTTCTGTCCTACAGTTACCATAGTAACAGTGCTCCTCAGCCAATCAAATCAAGGAAAGTTGCCAGATACGACAACTTGTCGAAAAACGCTTCCCTGGAAACTGTTTAACCTGGTGAAGCATACATACACGGTATCAAATATCATGTCGGACTTGACGAAAATTAAAATAACAGAACCTATTAAGAAATAATAAGGTTATTTTCACTGTTGGCCCAATAGCCATTTAGTCCATATGCCATTTGGTCCTATTTGACTAAATGTTAATTGGGTAAAACGAATGAAAATAAAACGGATATTAGACCAAATGGTTGTGAGACGAAATGGCCATAGACGAACTGGTGGTTAGACGAAGTGATGATTGGACCAAATGGTTATTGGACCAAATGGTTGTTAGACAAAATGTTGATGAACGAAATGGCATTAGACTGAATGAAGGTAGACCATGTGATGAGTGGACGAGTTGGGAATAGACTAATTTGCAATTTACCGTGAATTGCTGTTGAAAATTCAATAATAATGATAATTAGAGCCTGATCTGATTTAGATGAAACATGCCGTGTCGAGCATAATACTCCTTTAAAATAACTACCCAGTAAAGATACAGATGATGCAATATACTAAATGGATTCCAGAAGGCAAAGGTTCTAATTCACTGATCATATATTTGCATTGCCGAATCAAATTCATCGTTTAATATGCATTTTGTTTAAATAACCATCCAATCAAATCTTCTCATCAATTTTTCACAATTGGTCGGTTTTGTGTTAGAGCTCATCGTGTTGTTGTCGGAGTCACTTTTGTTATCACGAAAACTATGTAAATTTCTAAAATTAACGGGTGCCGAATCTCTTAAAATTGTAAAGTAAAACATATAATAATAAAAGTAGCATTTTCATAATACCGATATAGTCGGTCTAATCCGACAACAAATAATCAGATCTTCATTCAAATTAATCTTTATTTCAAGTTCTTCGTTGTTATCACGAAAACTATATGAATTTTTAAGATTAACGGGTGCCGAATCTCTTCAAACTGTATAAAGTGAAACATATAAGAATAAACGTAGTATTTTCGTAATACCAATATAGTCGGTCTAATCCGACCAAAACTATTTATATATAAATGTAGATTAACTGGTGTCGAATCTCTTAAAACTGTAAATGTATATATATATATATATATATATATATATATATATATATATATATATATATATATATATATATATATATATATAAGAATAAATCAAAGTAGCATTTTCATAATACAGTTAGGTCTTATCCGACAGCAAATAATCGGATCATCATTCAAATGAATCTTAGTTTTAAGATTTTTTTCTTTCAAAAATTTATGCTCTTTTCACATGTTTTGTAAAACCATTTGTATATCTTGATATTGCTGTTAAAACCAAGTGTTTAACTATTGTTTATACACACTCCGGAATAATATTTTCTATTTAGCAATGTAACTGTTTTTCTTTAATTATTTTCAGAGATAAATCCACAACACTGCCTGTCCAGAACAACGCAGTATGGCGTGGATAGGCGCCGTGTGGCTTCTAGCCGCATTATTCTTTGACCCGGCCATGGGGAGTAAGTACATGAATGGGTTCATTATTCATTCCGAGAAAAAAATGTAGCCTACTATTTAGAATATTACAATTCCTGACATTTAGAACTGCTATACCATCTACCTTCTTACTCTCTTGATTTAAAAGTGTCTTTCATTTTTCTGTATCATGCACCATCATAAAAACGATGATACTTTATTTCGCATGATTGTTGATGTTCCTCTATCCTGTGTAGGCCTTGTTATCAATGCACAATAACCTCCTAAAATAAGGATGACAGCAATATAGCAATATATTGGATACCTATTGCGTTATGGCTCTAAAATCTAAAAATTCTTATGATATTGGGCAAACATACTTTCCACACCACAATTCGCTAAAAAATTCAAATTCTGGGTAATTTTAAACCAACACTGTGTAGTTTTCACGCAACGCAACCACTAAAAAAAAAGGCATTAGTTAGGCAGATTATGAACAAAATTTGTGTGGAGAGTATGATGCCCAACATTGGTTAAAGTTTTGATAAACTTGTTTAGAGTGCACCTAATTTTTGGTATGTACTATGCTTCTATGTAATATAAAATATGTTTATTTATCATGATTATGCTTCTGATTTATGAATAAAGAGTATTATACTATATTGTTAATGTGATTAAAATGTCATATAATTTGATTTTGCTAATAACGAAAGCAATTCGATTACCTATTTTGAAGATAATTTTTCCTGAAGGTGAAAATACGAAGAATACACTTTTTTATTGATTGTAGGAGGAAGTTATATAAAACAAATTTTCATCTTTTCACAATCAATTTGGTTTTTACCTTTTATCAAATTGATTTGTGAAAGGATGAACATTTGTTTTATTTGAGTTCTACCAATCAGATTAAACTCTTCACGGATGGTAGGAGAAAGTTGTTGTTTTTTGCTTGGTTATTATGATACTTTTCACATTCTTTTCTATTTTAGTTTTTATTTTATATTCAATTTTCAAAATAACTGTCGTAAACCGAATTTAATCAAATACCATAAACACAACAGATAATACGACTTGTATTCAGATCATGCAGTTCCATATCATTCATAGCGATCCGAAACGACACAACAGATGTCACAATGCGGAAAATCGTTATTTTTTGCTCAAATCTGTCAAAATTCCAACAGATGTCCTGTCGCATATCAAAAGAATATTTCTATCTTTTGGCACTAACAGAAGTTGTATAGCTTAGATCAGTATTGATTTATCTTATTATAGATGTTGTAATGCAGGAAGTATTTCAATAGTGTTTCTAAATGCTTGTTTGTCTCGTGTGTCCTGTTTTCTGTATTAATAAGATGCAATGACATCATTTCGGAGAGTTTATTTCATATTTTATTTCTTCCTCTTCCAAACATGAAGTGATTACAATAAATCATATTTGTAATCAATGAAAGTGAGAATTCAAATTCTTCACAGAGATTTCTTGTGAAATAGTCTTAATTTTTTTGTAAACAAGTGCACACCTATTTACCAAGAATCTATACAGCTTTAAAAGAGCACTGTCGATGATGAAAGCCTTGCGAACGGGCATAGGGGCCTTGACCGGGGATCGAACCCCGGACTTTCAAGTGTCTAGTCAGGCGCCTTAGACCACTCGGCCACGGCACCTCAACCGTTTGTTATCCATATTTTTTTATCATACCATTATCAATCGTGACCTCTCGTGTATAAGCATAATCTTTCACAAATTAGTAATAAAAGATGGGTCTATAGAAAGGTATTTTGTTAATATTTGTCATTGAAATTTTGAAATATCCCTTTCTACTTATGTACAGTTTTACACTCTAAAAACACAAAAGACGGTAGAAAAAAAGCAGAGGATGTTGATATATTGTTAATGCTCCCTTCAAATTCTCCTTGATTTGACAAAGAAAGTAAAAGATTATTCCAAACTGTTGATTTGTACTATTTATTTGATTTTTAAATAGAAAATACCCGTGTGTGTCAGGATGAAATGCTGACAATTGACTGCCAAGGAAACTATATCAATATACACGGTGCTCTATGGGGTAGGATGGACGATACCGTGTGCAAGGATGCTTCGGCAATAATCAGTGAAACAGAGTTGTAAGTGCTTAAGACCCCAGTTGTTTTATTCATTATGACCATACTTAATTGTATATAACTCCGGTAGGAACTCGGCGGGACAGCGTTTTGCTGGTAAACGCCAAGCTGGTATAACCGATCACTTATATAGGAAACATTTGTTTAATCAGTCATAGTGACTGACGTTATAGACTGTACACGACAGGTATTACTCTCGGGTCTTTTTATCAAAGTGGAGACAATGGCAGAGTTGGGATTCGAACTCACAACCTTGTGATTACGAGTCCAATGCTCTAACCACTGGACCACACGACCCGTGTAAGGTAATCAGGATTTGTATAAAACTATATTTTGATGTTGTGTTTTGAATTGTGTTATAAAGTGGATTATACAAGAGATAAAAATAACATTCTTTGCATGTAAGGGAATGAAGAAACACACATACATTATTTTACACATTGTGCCCGAATCATTAATGGATTTCGAATAATTAATGAATTCATGAGTATTCGTAGAAATGACTTGCGTTTCCGTCGAAATGAAAAAAACACAAACAAACACCGAATTATCGTATATTTAGAATGTCTTCGATCATGTTCATTGAATATGTAAAATGAATTTGAGAAGTATACTTTTTTAAGGGACAATATCTTCTACCTAAATTAAGTCATGTGCTTTTTCGCAAGTAACCCTTACCTTGGTTTCTGTGTGAAAGTTTGTTAAATTGAATTTTTAAAACATATACTTTTAAAAAGGGGTCTATTCAAATTTCATTTTATTTCAATACTAATAATTCTTCTTCCTCTACAGCCAGCATTGCAAGGCTGACATCTCTTGGTTTGCAGTGTCCTTCCATTGCCAGGGACAGAAAATGTGCAAACTTCCGGTCAGGAACTCGACCTTCTTTGGGGTCGACCCTTGCCCAGGAACGCGCAAATACCTCGAGGTCAGTTACGAGTGCATGGATACGGAGCAGAAATGTGAATTCAGAAGTAAGTCCCAGACTTTCCTTTCAGCTCCAACTAAATAATTTGTAAAGTTAACTAGGTGCCAAGGAACAGTTTTGAAGGGGGGGGGGGCTGAGCCGAAAGTGGGTGGGGGCTAATACCATAAAACACAATCAGATGGTAATTTTTACTTTTTTGTACACGCTTTTGTGTGTGTGTGTGGGGGGGGGGGGGCTCCAGACCCATTCCAGCCCCCATTCCACCCCCGGGTTCTGCGGCCCTGATTAACTTGTTTAAACCTATATATATATATATATATATATATATATATTATATATTCATACTTTTTTGTACACGCTTTTGTGTGTGGGGGGAGGGGGGCTTCAGACCCCTTCCAGCCCCCATTCCATCCCCGGGTTCCGCGGCCCTGGTTAAATTGTTCAAACCTATATAACAGTGGTTCTATACAGTGCGTATCAAAAAACGGGACAGATTTTAAAAGCCTATACAATTTTTGTTTCAAATCATGATGTCTATATTTTGGTGTTAATAGGTGCTCTGAGGTCTTATCTTTCAAATGCCATTAAAAAAAATAGTTTCGTTCATGCTTGAGCGAACACGGCATGTTTTTGTCTTGGGTTAAAAAGGAGGCTTGCGCCAAAATGGCATGAAATGATAAATATGATGATCGGACTTCTTGCTAATCAGCAGACTTCCTCTTAATCTTTTCATTATATTTGCCATAATTTTCAAATTATGCGGTCAAAATTCATTAAAAATCTATTTATTTGCTTGAATTGTTCTGGTGTTGTTTCTTTTTAATATGTTCTCTCAAGCAAAAACAAATTTTTTTCATTCGAAGTATGGGAGAGCGTGTATTTTTTTTCAAATCCTTTCATTGTGTGCTACAAAGGTTATGGTGCCTATTGAACTATGCCATTCAGATAGGCGGGGGCTCGGGGATGCCCCCCCCCCCCTCAATTAAAAAAAATCATGACCAAGAAAAAAGTGGAAAGGAAATCAAAGGAAAGATAGAAAGTAAAATATTATATATTTTTAAAGATTATGTCAAAATCTATCACAAAATCTGGTATTGTAATAAAAAAGTGGGAATATTTGCGTGCTCGCCTCGCTCACAACTTTTTAATACATTTTACCCGATCTGCCATATCTAGCTCCTTCAAAATTGACTCAATACACCATTGCCATTGAAAGACATGAATCCCTTCCTGTTTGTCCTGTCAAGTGTCAAGCATATAATTAAACTTGGTCAAGGAATCAATAACCCCTTGAAAAATGGATTCATGTCTTTTAAAATACCATAACATAATTTGTTTCACATAATAAAAGGATTTGAATAATTTAAAGTTTTCCCAATTAATAATGTAAATCTTCTTTTCTTACTTATGCAGGAAAATTCAAAGGTAAAAGAAATTTAAATGAAAAAACAAAATAATTCAAGTAAATAAATAAATTTGTAAATAAAATTTGACAGCATAATTCGAAAATTATGGCACAGATGATGAAAAGATTAAGAGGAAGTCTGCTGATTAGCAAGAAGTCTGATCATCATATTACTCATATTCTGCCATTCTGGCGCAATCCTCCTGTTGAACCCCGACAAAAACGTCCCGTGTTCGCTCAAGCATGAACAAAAATTATTTTTTTAAAGATTTCAAAGATAAGATTTCAGAGCATCTATTAACATCAAAATATAGATATCATAATTTGAAAAAAAAAAATTATAGACTTTTCAAAACTGTCCCGTTTTTTTTTATACGCACTGTATAATAGTGGTTGGTAAGATTGCTGACCATTCGGGGGGGGGGGGGTTCCTCTTCCTCTCATACGACCTTGCCATTATTAGCGCAGGGATTTATCCCATTGCGCCACGCTGACGGGCTGCTAGAGTCATTGCCAATTACTGTAAAGCTTGAAGATTCGTGTTTATCATCATGGACCTATTACATGTTATCATTAAGTGTAGTCTTTGACGGAATTCAATAAACCAAATCCTGACGCCAAGGAGGAAAATGTCGGTATAGGAAAAATAATTTCGCATCCAGGGGTGGTCACATTCTTTGCACACATATTTCATTTCATTGCCACTATTCACATGGTGTTAATTCTATCTCTTGACCGAATTTTGACCGAATGATCTATATACTTGATTATCCATCTCTCTTTCATGTCCATGGTGTAATATGTTAGAATTTACCCTGAATATAATCAAATACCATGCAACAGGCCTACATTCACACCAACATACCGACTCCAGACCGATCAAAGCTATTACGTTACTACCAATGACATATCATCGGTCGGTTTGGAGTCGGTTTCGTTGGTGTGACTGTAACACAGGGCACGAGGTCACACGGGCCTAACTACAACTGGCAGGCAAAAAATATTCATTCGACCCAACCCATTCTCAATTTTTAAATTTGATATTGCTGATTGACAAAAACGAATGAATATCGGATTGACAATCTAGCACTGATTCTAGGGAGAGTACCTACTGAACTTCCTTTTTCCAAATTGGAAAGATATATCACTACTTTGGAACTATTTTTTTTTACTGGCGGAAGAATTAGGGGCATTTTACTCTCTCAAGTGATGAATTTGATCCCGTCAGGTGTAGTCTTCATAAATGCTGATTTATTTTTAAATGAGCCGGTCGAGGTACCCTTTTTTGGTCAGGTATAGAATGTCAGACATTTATCCTATGCACTGGTAGAAAACATTCAACCCTCGAATTTCCTCCTTATTTTATGAATTATTCTTAAGTGCCACTTTAACACACGAGTCTATGGGAAATGAATTACGCCTGTGATGCCACGATCTACCATAGATCTAATTCATGACATCTTGCTTTCCATACAGACTTTGAGCCGAGCCAGCTGAGGACATCGTACGCATGTCGGGACGAATTGCTCTACCCCTCGTGCCCAGAGGGGCAAGTCATACACCCTCTGGAGGCCAACTATGGTAGGATGGGTACCGATGTGTGCCCCACCGATCAGATTAATTATGATGACGTCAATTGCCGGTCTCCGCCCACATTTCAAAGGGTTTGTAGAAAAAAAGCAATTTGATTCACGTATTCCAATTGTATGCCAGAAAAAGACCTTATGGGCTATTCCACGGTTACCCACGTTACATTTGGAGACACCTTGACTCATACTTGGAGCTGTAACTCCATTATTATTGATAGGAACTAAACATCACTTTATCACAACATAGTACGCAGTCTGACTATCCTTTGTATAAAAACAAAACTTGGGAAATTTCATTATGCTCCTGGCAAATCTTTGAAATGTGTCGGTTACTCATGTTACATGATTTGGACATGCATAAAATGAAAAGTGGACATAAGTGAAAAGTGTCCTCATACAAGGCTTTTATGAAAGTTGATTTTATCCATTTCAAAGAAGTATATTAGAGAGACAAATTTGTATATAATTCAAAAAATCAAGAACACATGGTTTTTACTCGGGGTGCAGATAAAGTGGTTACTCACGTTACGGTTCAGATGGGCTATATGTACAAAGACACATTGAGCTCATGTCCACCAACCTATGGAATTGCCCTAATGCATATATAGCGCCCTCCCTCAGAGGATATAGGAATGCGCGTAAAGTGAGTTGTCAGAGATCGTGCCAGCTGCAGATCACCAACACATGCAAGGCAATGACTTTAGCCTCTAAGATTGCGGCATGATGATGTCAATGCATAAGAATAAGATTTAAGGTTATGATGAAGGATGGCTTCTATCTAATTAGAGTAATCATGTTTTACTCGTAAGAAAACGAATGTATATTGTACTAGGCTAGCCTTACAGTGCACCGTGAATGAGGCCATGTATAGGCCTACAAGGCAAACCTCGCCAGAAGGGGCAAGCCATAGAGATATAGTGCTAGTTATATATCTCTATGGGGCAAACTTTGTTCAACAAGACGAAATACAAAAACGGAGCCTACGTGCTATGAAAGAAAACTTGTAACTATTTTTACACCTTCAACTTTGGTAACCATATCGGTTATGCTTAAAAAGTAGCCAATCTGTTAGCATTGTTAGAAACGTGATTTTTGAACGTTTACCCCCCCCCCCCCGCTCCCACACACAAAAAATAACCATCAAAACGGTTGCTCTTCACCCATATATTATCACCATCTTTCTATATTTTTTCAAAGATTTACATTTAAACATTGTTTCTTTCAAAATGTAGGTTTGTTTAGACTGCCGAGGAAAACAGGAGTGCAAGATAGACTCTAGATTGTTTGAAGATAATTGTGTGAACACCGATAAATACATCAGCTTCCAGTATGAGTGCGTGACACCGGGTGGCCAAAGTAAGATGTTCTTGGATTTGAATTCAGGCGCGGATCCAGAGTCGGACTATTCTACACTTACGGCGTGCGAATTGGCGCAAAAATTGACAAGCAAAAACAAAACAAAACAAAGCCAAATTGACCCCCCCCCCAAAAAAAAAAGGGTTATCATTCAAAATTTCATGACATTTTGTCTCCCGAAACTGACAAGCAATAATGAAAATAAAAAAGAATAGGTATAACCGCTTCCTAAATGAATGCATTTTTAGGTGCGCCTTTCTCTTTACCAGATTTGTATGGGGTGCGCCCTCATCTTCTGTCTCTTGGATCAGCGCATGTTAATCTTATTTCATCTTCTTTCTACATATTATTCATTTAGATAATAACACACACAGGAAAATGTGTTTGGTTCAGTTCCTGTTTGTTATCATGTTATATTCACAAACACGAAAGCGAATTCGAACAGACCAATGTCAAGTCATTTGGTCATAACGCAATAGCTTCGAAGGTAGCGCTCGTCCAATTTCCACGGGTTCCGCTATAAACCGACCTTGCTCGTTGACCTATAACAGAAATCTGTATCATTAAATTACATTCATTGAACTATAGATTGCATGCATGGATCTATCAATTCATAAGTTAATTTTTTTTTGAAGTAGCGAACTATAAATTATCTAACGTTCAAGTAAATCAACAACCATAACCACAGAAATATTTCTGATCTTCATAATATCATTGACATGTTTTTATGTTTACTTAATATACGGATATCCGCTTTCACCAATCATAAGACATTCTTTTTTTCACTGTTTAAGTTATTTTCCTTTACGTTATTTTCTCTACCGCTAATGTGCAAATATCCTTTTGTTCGTTTTCGAAAAACAAATAGACCAAAACTATAATTTCTGCATTGGGGAATATCGCCTTGTCTCTTGCGTTTATTTTAATTCTAATATTTTATTTTCTGAATTTTCGTTTTCTCTCCGCTTCAAATGCAGTTGTCAAGCAAATAGGTAAGTGAGCTACTTTATTCGGATCGTTTTCTTTTATATGAATCAAAATCCACAGCCAACACAAATGCGGGACCTACCCAATAATATTCCAGTTGGAAACGGCCATTGTTCAACATACCCACTTTCAGCCAATCAAAACCGTTGTTTGAAACTGTTATCGTGTGTGCTACGTGCAAACAT
>NC_087255.1:14474700-14479700 GCF_037042905.1 Lytechinus pictus
GATTTGCCTGGGGATGCTTCGAGTGTTTTTCACCGTATACATGATATAGGCAGCACCCCCTGGAAATCAGGTAGGTATGTTAAAAAGTAGAAATTTAACTCAAATCATCTTGTCAGCTTTTCCTGACCCAAATGCATTTCTGTTCAGAGAAGTGAAGCCCCAGAGCAAGGGCTAGAGAAGAAATTGACCTCTGATATTGAATATTTTTGCGAAATCTTTTTAAAACCCATTTTTTTTTTTTTTTTGCTTGTCGGTTGTTTCTGACCCATATCAACTCCTTTTCGTTGTGTTAACATTTTTTGGCTTGTCATTTTTTTTTTCAAAACCAGCACATCTTATTAAAAATCATTCTCAGGGCTCTGACTTTGAAAATTAAAATCAGTGAAATAATCATATTTTTCTGTAGGAGAAAAAAATATTCCTCATATATTGATGGAAAATTGTTATGAAAATCCAGGTAGTTGTAGTGATTATACTCGCGGAGAAACAAATTGCCTTCCAACATGTCCAAAGAGCAACGATTTATTATTCGCATATTTGAGTACAAAAAGAGGTAGATCCCTTCCACTGACTTTTCTTTATATTGTACATATAATTTTGATGTTGGGATGTTGCTTCAAAAATGTATATGGTATTTTTTTTCAGAGAAGTGAAGCCCCAGAGCAAGGGCTGGGGAAAAAATTTACCTCTGATGTGGAATATTTTTTGTGAATTCTTTTTTTTTTCAGAGAAAGAAAGAAGTGTAATAAATTGATACCCGACTACATTTACTTTGAATTTATAAAGCTCCCTGCATCAACTCTCCTACCTGCTCCTTCCCTGTATACTCTTTCACTAGCTTACCTCCTCCTTTCCCTTTTCTCACCCCTCCCCTCTTTCTATCCCCCTTCTCTTCGTCCGTTTGTCTACCTATTCATAACATATCTGTTTAGGGGTTGCCTCCGCAACGCATAATCAATACAGCTACTATTGAACAGTTGAACTATCATGACCAAGTACCTACTTTTTTCCGCACAATGGAGATCCATGATTGACAAAAGATTCTTTTTTAAGGAACAGAGGTTGTAAAATTGTGTAGTATATATAAGAGAGGGAATTGGAAGGAAATCCCCCACGACATTTAATTGGCCCATTTCCACATTAGCAACAGGGTTTAAATAGCAGGGGAATTTTTATGGAAGGGAGCTAGCACAAAAAATGGCATGTGCCACAAAATCTCGCGCGAAGCGCGGGCTTTGATGCCTGGGATTATTGATATCAATCCTGAAAATGACTTTTAATGTGAGCCAGCTTAGAAAATGAATGAGAAAAACTATCATTTCTAAATGGGATGCTTGGCATCCTGAACAGATAACAAGGTATAAATATCGGGTAATGATTAAAAAGGTATTGCAAAAATTGGATCGGGACGTAAAATGAATTGTAATGATATGTTGGCGAGCAAGCGGAAGTCCAGAACGAGAAATTTTGCTATAAAACGCAGCATTTAACAGTTTGAACAGTTTTAAATCTATAACATGGGAAAACATCATTTTGCTAGACTGATTTTTGTTTCGGTAGGGGCAGTTTCTAAGATTAAAGAAAAAAGAAGAGATGGTCAGCAAATAGTATACGAAGGAGCAAGAGCGACAGACATGACAGTAGAAAAAAAGTCAAGTTTGATTACTCACTATTTTTAAAGTGCTTTACATTTTTTCTTTCAGTGTTCAAAATCTTAGGAGGGGGCAACAATTAAAATGGGGTGACAAATACCCCCACCCTATCCCTAGGGTGTGACTAGGCTCATTTATATACTTTAATACTTATTTTTCATCTCTCCAATGATCGGCAAAACAAAAGAGAACACGGCAGTGCTCGAACATGGGCTCTTAGTCTTTCATAGTTCATCATTTATGGCGAATGAAACCCTTTTTCCTAAATTACTGGATTTTTTTCCCCTTTTTCTTCACGCCTCCAAAAGTAGACAGTCTTATTTAAACGTGTGAAAAATAACACATTCAGATATAATACATTAAAAAAGTCATACTTGCTTCTCAACTCGGCGATTGTATTAATGTTTTTTTTTATACCGTAAAGTGAATTTAAATTACTATACAGTTGTGTTTTGTTTTTCTCTCTCTCTAACGACAAAATATTCCACCTTGGCTTTTTTTAATGTCTAAATCGCTTACATTTTTTTTTTGAAAGCACGAATTTTATGATTTTCTTTTAATTATGGTATGAAATATGGGAACAAGTGAAAAAGATGAAATTAAAGACTTTAGAATGCGAGAAAGTTAGCTAGGACGGAAAATCATAAAACATAAATGTGTTAAATAAACTTCTCAATCATTTTCAGACATCATATGATTGTTACGATACTGCAACAAATAACAATGAAATATTTTTGAGTGTTGAAGTTGAATTTCCTTTTTTTATTACAGAAAATTAATTATACATTTACAAATCATAAATTAAGAATGGTCTTACGTCTCTTGGGATTGCAATAATAATCCAAATGATAGTATCCAGATAAAAGTCCACAATGATGGCGATGATGAAACTGATGTTGAAGCACGATGAATAACAAGAGTCACTATAACGAGTTGAAATGTCCGTGAAGACGATGTTGATGATGATTAACAGTCCAATTCAGCAATCCATGGGTTGAAAAGTGTTAATTAAACAGGTTGATGATCTCGATGAGAACTGAGAATTCCTCTCTCAAAATAACTGCAAACAGTTCATTGATGGCGGGTAAATAATTCCACGGAAGATAAATATTCCAGGTGGAAATAAACTCTGCTCTGACATAAGGTCTGGCGTGAAATTCTAAGTTCTGATCTGATATGATCAAGTGATCTAATATGATGAAGTCCTTGAAGAAACTGCAGTTTATATATACACATTTCAACTATACACAACAAAAAAAGTAAGTCCCCCCTTAAACAAACATAAATAATTTCCGAACCAATGCGAGTTTTTAATATATTTTTACATGAGCGTGTAGGTAATTTTATAAGCTACCCTCTGAGTAAACGTTATGGACGTATTTTACTTCATGCTTCAGTGAGCACCGTCAGAAGGCAAAAATGTCACTTTTCAAATGTCACAAGCCAAATATCATGACTTTTATTCCATTTTATTGGAACTAATTCCACATTCTCATTATAAAAAATAGTCAGAAGGCTTGTAAAAGGTACTCTCTAAAAGACGATACAACTTTTTTGGCTAAATTTCACGGTTGAATAAACACAAGTCCACATTTGCTATAATTTGATTTTTTTACACATTTATATCTATAAAAAATGATAGAATATGATGACAGTTATTTTTGGAAGAGTTTCTTCAACAATATTCATCGTTTCACGGTTCAATGAACATTTATTGAAAACAAGAAATACGATTTTCAAATATCATAGGCAAGTATTGGTTCATTTTGGGAACTGGAAATTATCTTTTCTCAACTTTTCCGTTATGTTCATGACCAATTTACATGCTTCAATGATTCAAAGGCGTTTAATTAAATGTCCACGCTTGAATGAACATGTGGAATGCGATTAGCTCTTTTTTACGTTATTGGAAAAAATGCAATTTGTTACTATGGATATCTGTCACAAACCTCCTTGAATAGTTCATTTGATTTGATTTTTATGAAAATCCCGATGTCTAATGCATCAGTGAGCACACAATATTCGAAAATTATGCAAATGAGAAGAAAGTTCAAGGCCTTGGCCCCACTCTGTGTCGTATCGAATGGTTATTTTGGTGTGCGCGCCTTTTGGATAGTGTTACTCTGAAGCCATGTACGAAGTTTCATGAAATAACTGTTGGCAGAAGTAACAAAAACCGTCCATGAAACAAACCCTCATTTCATATTTGTTAAAATTTTTACTTCGTCTCTCATAGACTTGTGTACATTATGGGTGCACATGTTTAAGAATAAGTAACCCCTTATTCAATATGGTGGAACTTTTTTTCACGGCTGTCTTTAGGAATGTCATTTGGCAGTAATGTTTATCAACCTATGGGCAGAATTCTGTGCAAAAATGAAATCGATTTGTTTATTTATGGATGAGTGAGCACGCATCAAAGTGGGAAAATTGGTATTTTCAATGTCACAGACTCATTTTAAAGGGTAATAAAGTGAATATTGGGGGCAAATTCGGTTTCAAATAAGACTTTAATGGCTATTGTTTTTATCATCCATCATTTCTATCACCACACAATTTCCGAACTTTAAACATTTTCATGGTTGAGTGAGCACATTCGAAAACTTAGGAATGAATACTCTTTATACTGCATACATGTATTCTTTTCCTAACAATTTCTCATGATCAGTTTAATTTATGGACAAATCAGTGGTGGGTGCATAATTTTAAAATGGGGGAGGGGCCTATAATCGGGGGAGCCACCAACATTTTCAAATTTTAACATGATCTAACAAGTTGTAGAGGATACTACCATTAACCCCTATATACGTCACAATACAGGGGCCGGGCGCGCGTTTCCGTTTTACACCCTGGCGAAGGCATTTTCCGCAAAAATAGCCACAAAGCGACTAGTGAAGAGTCTACGTCTACGTGAGTCTCAGATTGGATGATATTGCTAAACAGGAATTGAATACTGAAATTAATAGAAACCGTTTGTGCATGAATTATAGGATATTCAAACAAGATTTTGGGTTTGAGAACTATTTAGTGAAATTAGATTTTGCAGATAGGATTGAACTCTGTAAATATCGTTGTGGAAATCATAGATTGCCAATTGCTAATGGTCGTTACCTGCCTGCCTTATCAAGGTTTGCAAACTTGTACTCTATGTGACTCGCATGAGCCAGGTGACGAGTTTCATTATGTGTTTAATTGTCCTGCTTTTGAAAGTGAAAGGAAAGCTTTAATTAGAGGGTATTATTTTGTCAGACCAAACGTGATTAAAATGCACAAGCTGTTTAATATGCGAAATACAAAAGACTTGAAAAATCTGTCAAGATTTTGTAAATTCATTATGTCAAAATTTTA